>NC_061511.1:153773837-153844744 GCF_022539505.1 Lolium rigidum
AAAGTGAAACCTCCCTTGAGGATGTTATGAAAAAATTGGAAACCATAGAGAAAAATTGTAGCGTTGAAACTAAATTGGAAATATTACTTGATAATACTGATAAACTTGATAAAATCCTAGGAGGAATTAATGAAAGAATTGCTACTCTAGAAACTTGTGCTATCCATGATAATCAAACCCATAGAATTGGTAAACTTGAAGAAGCTATGAGAAAATTGGGTTCAACTTTTTCTTCTCTTAAATTTAATGAGAAGGCTTATGTGGGTAAGGAGCAAAAATTCATGTATGTCTCTAAGGTGCCTAAACCAAAGAATTACTATAGGCCTAAAATTGATAAAACTCCCAACACCGCTGGTAATGATGTTGATGCTTCGTCTCTTGATGTTACTTGAGTTACACTTTCGCGCCTAGCTGAAAGGCGTTAAAGAAAGCACTTATGGGAGACAACCCATGTTTTTACTACAGTATTTTTGTTTTATATTTGTGTCTTGGAAGTTGTTTACTACTGTAGCAACCTCTCCTTATCTTAGTTTTATGTTTTGTTGTGCCAAGTAAAGTCTTTGATAGAAAAGTAAGTACTAGATTTGGATTACTGCGCAGTTTCAGAATTCTTTGCTGTCACGAATCTGGGTCTATCTCCCTGTAGGTAGCTCAGAAAATTACGCCAATTTACGAGCATGATCCTCAGATATGTACGCAACTTTCATTCAATTTGAGCATTTTCGTTTGAGCAAGTCTGGTGGCCTAATAAAATCCATCTTTACGGACTGTTCTGTTTTGACAGATTCTGTCTTTTATTTCGCATTGCCTCTTTTGCTATGTTGGATGAATTTCTTTGATCCATTAATGTCCAGTAGCTTTATGCAATGTCCAGAAGTGTTAAGAATGATTGTGTCACCTCTGAACATGTGAATTTTTATTATGCACTAACCCTCTAATGAGTTGTTTCGAGTTTGGTGTGGAGGAAGTTTTCAAGGATCAAGAGAGGAGTATGATGCAATATGATTAAGGAGAGTGAAAGCTCTAAGCTTGGGGATGCCCCGTGGTTCACCCCTGCATATATTAAGAAGACTCAAGCGTCTAAGCTTGGGGATGCCCAAGGCATCCCCTTCTTCATCGACAACATTATCAGGTTCCTCCACTGAAACTATATTTTTATTCGGCCACATCTTATGCACTTTGCTTGGAGCGTCGGTTTGTTTTTGTTTTTTGTTTTGTTTGAATAAAATGGATCCTAGCATTCACTTTATGGGAGAGAGACACGCTCCGCTGTTGCATATGGACAAATATGTCCTTAGGCTCTACTCATAGTATTCATGGCGAAGTTTCTTCTTCGTTAAATTGTTATATGGTTGGAATTGGAAAATGCTACATGTAGTAACTCTAAAATGTCTTGGATAATTTGATACTTGGCAATTGTTGTGCTCATGTTTAAGCTCTTGCATCATATACTTTGCACCCATTAATGAAGAAATACTTAGAGCTTGCTAATTTGGTTTGCATATTTGGTTTCTCTAGAGTCTAGATAACATCTAGTATTGAGTTTTGAACAACAAGGAAGACGGTATGGAGTCTTATAATGTTTACCATATGTCTTTTATGTGAGTTTTGCTGTACCGTTCATCCTTGTGTTTGTTTCAAATAACCTTGCTAGCCTAAACCTTGTATCGAGAGGGAATACTTCTCATGCATCCAAAATACTTGAGCCAACCACTATGCCATTTGTGTCCACCATACCTACCTACTACATGGTATTTACCAGCCATTCCAAAGTAAATTGCTTGAGTGCTACCTTTAAAATTCCATCATTCACCTTTGCAATATATAGCTCATGGGACAAATAGCTTAAAAACTATTGTAGTATTGAATATGTACTTATGCACTTTATCTCTTATTAAGTTGCTTGTTGAGCGGTAACCATGTTTCTGGGGACGCCATCAACTATTGTTGGATATCATGTGAGTTGCTATGCATGTCCGTCTTGTCTGAAGCAAGAGAGATCTACCACCTTCATGGTTGGAGCATGCATATTGTTAGAGAAGAACTTTGGGCCGCTAACTAAAGCCATGATTCATGGTGGAAGTTTCGAGTCTTGGACATATATCCTCAATCTCATATGAGAATAATAATTGTTGCCACATGCTTATGCATTAAAGAGGAGTCCATTATCTGTTGTCCATGTTGTCCCGGTATGGATGTCTAAGTTGAGAATAATCAAAAGCGAGAAATCCAAAATGCGAGCTTTTCTCCTTAGACCTTTGTACAGGCGGCATGGAGGTACCCCATTGTGACACTTGGTCAAAACATGTGCATTGCAAAGATCCGGTAGTCCAAGTTAATTAGGACAAGGTGCGGGCACTATTAGTATACTATGCATGAGACTTGCAACTTGTAAGATATAACTTTCATAACTCATATGCTTTATTACTACCGTTGACAAAATTGTTTCATGTTTTCAAAATAAAAGCTCTAGCACAAATATAGCAATCGATGCTTTCCTCTTTGAAGGACCATTCTTTTTACTTTTATGTTGAGTCAGTTCACCTATCTCTCTCCACCTCAAGAAGCAAACACTTGTGTGAACCGTGCATTGATTCTTACATACTTGCATATTGTACTTGTTATATTACTCTATGTTGACAATTATCCATGAGATATACATGTTACAAGTTGAAAGCAACCGCTGAAACTTAATCTTCCTTTGTGTTGCTTCAATACCTTTACTTTGATTTATTGCTTTATGAGTTAACTCTTATGCAAGACTTATTAATACTTGTCTTGAAGTACTATTCATGAAAAGTCTTTGCTTTATGATTCGCTTGTTTACTCATGTCATCACCATTGTTTTGATCGCTGCATCCACTACATATGTTTACAAATAGTATGATCAAGGTTATGATGGCATATCACTTCAGAAATTATCTTTGTTATCATTTTACCTGCTCGGGACGAGCAGAACTAAGCTTGGGGATGCTTGATACGTCTCCGACGTATCGATAATTTCTTATGTTCTATGCCATATTATTGATGATACCTACATGTTTTATGCACACTTTATGTCATATTCGTGCATTTTCCGGAACTAACCTATTAACAAGATGCCGAAGTGCCGATTGCTGTTGTTCTTGCTGTTTTTGGTTTCGTAAATCCTAGTAAGGAAATATTCTAGGAATTGGACGAAATCAAAGCCCGGGGCCTATTTTTCCACGAAGCTTCCGAAGTCCGAAGACGAGACGAAGAGGGGCCACGGGGTGGCCAAACCCTAGGGCGGCGCGGCCCCACCCCGGCCGCGCCGGCCTATGGTGTGGGCCCCCGTGCCGCCTCTTGACTTGCCCTTCCGCCTACTTAAAGCCTCCGTGACGAAACCCCCGCATCGAGAGCCACGATACGGAAAACCTTACCGAGACGCCGCCGCCGCCGATCCCATCTCGGGGGATCCAGAGATCGCCTCCGGCACCCTGCCGGAGAGGGGAATCATCTCCCGGAGGACTCTACACCGCCATGGTCGCCTCCCGGAGTGATGAGTGAGTAGTTCACCCCTGGACTATGGGTCCATAGCAGTAGCTAGATGGTTGTATTCTCCTCATTGTGCTTCATTGTTGGATCTTGTGAGTTGCCTAACATGATCAAGATCATCTATCTGTAATTCTATATGTTGTGTTTGTCGGGATCCGATGGATAGAGAATACTATGTCATGTTAATTATCAAGTTATTATACATGTGTTGTTTATGATCTTGCATGCTCTCCGTTTCTAGTAGAGGCTCTGGCCAAGTTTTTACTTTTAACTCCAAGAGGGAGTATTTATGCTCGATAGTGGGTTCATGCCTGCATTGACACCGGGACGATGACGAGAAAGTTCTAAGGTTGTGTTGTGTCTGTTGCCACTAGGGATAAAACATTGGCGCTATGTCCGAGGATGTAGTTGTTGATTACATTACGCACCATACTTAATGCAATTGTACTGTTGTTAGCAACTTAATACCGGAGGGGGTTCGGATGATAACCTCGAAGGTGGACTTTTTAGGCATAGATGCGATTGGATGGCGGTCTATGTACTTTGTCGTAATGCCCAATTAAATCTCACTATACTTATCATGTCATGTATGTGCATTGTTATGCCCTCTCTATTTGTCAATTGCCCGACTGTAATTTGTTCACCCAACATGCTTTTATCTTATGGGAGAGACACCTCTAGTGAACTGTGGACCCCGGTCCATTCTTTAATACCGAAATACAAATCTGCCGCAATACTTGTTTTTACTATTTTCTCTGCAAACAATCATCTTCCACACAATACGGTTAATCCTTTGTTACAGCAAGCCGGTGAGATTGACAACCTCACTGTTTCGTTGGGGCAAAGTACTTTGGTTGTGTTGTGCAGGTTCCACGTTGGCGCCGGAATCTCTGGTGTTGCGCCGCACTACATCCCGCCGCCATCAACCTTCAACGTGCTTCTTGGCTCCTCCTGGTTCGATAAACCTTGGTTTCTTTCTGAGGGAAAACTTGCTGCTGTGCGCATCATACCTTCCTCTTGGGGTTGCCCAACGAACGTGTGAAATACACGCCATCAAAGATGCATATCCGTCTGAAGCTCGCACCATTGTTGTGTCGTAGCGTGCTCTTAATGTGTTACCTAGTGCATCTACTCAGCGCTGCAATTTATTCCAAACAAAGGCTTTAGTTGGTCCTGACAAGGCTTGCAAGGTCATTATTGATGGCGGGAGTTGCCGCAATTTAGCAAGCAAGGAGTTGTGTACCAAGCTGAAGTTGAAGTATCTACCGTACCCGCATCCATACTATATTCAGTGGTTGAGCGACAATGGTGAGATGAAGGTAAACCACATGGTGCGTGTTGAGTTTGCTATTGGACCGTATAAGGACTGCATTGATTTTGATGTCGTTCCTATGACGGTGTGTCACCTTCTATTGGGTCGACCTTGGCTCTATGACCGTTTTGTACAACACAATGGCCGTGCCAATACATATCACTTGGAGTTCAAGGGCAAGAAAATTAATTTACATCCTATGACACCACAGCAAATTGTCAATGAGTCTCGTCAGAAAGTTGAAGTCAACTTGGAGGATGCTTCTTTAGATAGGCGAGAGAATTGTAATGTTGTGAGTGATATAACGAAAAGTGAGAGAGTGAATTCCTTAGTATCATTAGCCACCAAAGAAGACATGAGGGAATTTAGTGAGGATCCTACAGCCATGCCTCTTGTGCTCTTGTACAGGGGTACGGTTTTGGTTTCTAACGACATGACCCCTCTTCCTCTTGGTGTTTCTAATGTTTTGCAGGAATCGGAGACGTGTTTCCGGATGAGGTACCCGCAGGACTTCCACCATTGCGAGGTATTGAGCATCAAATCGACTTGATTCCCGGAGCTTCGCTACCCAATCGGGCACCATATAGAACGAACCCCGAAGAGACGAAGGAGATACATAAGCAAGTAAAAGCGCTACTCGACAAAGGTTATATCCGCATAAGCCTTAGTCCTTGTGCTGTTCCTGTTATTCTAGTTCCTAAGAAAGATGGTACATGGCGTATGTGCGTAGATTGTAGAGCTATAAACAATATCACTATTCGATATCGTCACCCTATTCCCCGTTTAGAGGATATGCTAGATGAATTGAGTGGTGCTCGTTGTGTTCTCTAAAATTGATTTGCGTAGTGGTTATCATCAAATTAGGATGAAAGAAGGGGATGAGTGGAAAACCGCCTTTAAAACAAAATTTGGTTTATATGAGTAGTTAGTAATGCCTTTTGGTTTGACTAATGCACCTAGCACTTTCATGAGACTGATGAACCATGTTTTGCGTGATTTTATTAGCAAGTTTGTGGTTGTGTATTTTGATGATATATTAATTTACAGCCGCAATGAATCTGATCATATTATACATATTCGACATATTTTGCAAGTTTTGCGAGATAGTAAACTCTATGGTAATCTTGAGAAGTGCACATTTTGCAAAGATAGGGTCATATTTCTGGGTTATGTTGTCTCTAAGCATGGAGTAGAAGTAGATGTGTCTAAAATTGAAGCTATTCAAAATTGGCCTACTCCCATGAATGTGAGTCAAGTTAGAAGTTTTCATGGTCTAGCTAGGTTTTACCGCCGTTTTGTGCCCAATTTTTCTACTATTGCTGCACCTTTGAATGAATTGACTAAAAAGGGTGTTGCTTTTGAGTGGGGCGTTGCCCAAGATCATGCTTTTGATGAACTGAAAAGATTGTTAACTTCTGCACCGTTGCTTGCACTTCCTGATTTCAATAAGCAATTTGAGATTGAATGTGATGCTAGTGGTATTGGAATTGGTGGTGTGTTGATGTAAGAGGGTCGCCCAATTGCATATTTTTCTGAGAAACTTTCTAGTGCTAAGTTGAACTATCCTATCTATGATAAAGAATTGTATGCTTTAATTAGAGTTCTTGAGGTTTGGCAACATTATTTGTGGCCAAAAAAATTTATCATACATTCTGATCATGAAGCTTTGAAAAATCTGAAAGCTCAATCTAATTTGCATAGGCGTCTTGCTAAGTGGGTTGAGTTCATTGAGTCTTTTCCGCACATTATTAAGCATAAGAAGGGAAAAGATAACATTGTTGTTGATGCTCTATCTAGGAAGAATATGCTATTAACTCACCTTGATGTTAAAATTCCTGGATTAGAAGTACTATGTGATTTGTATGCTACGGATCATGATTTTGCTGAACCATATCGCTTATGTGCTCTTGGTAAAGCATGGGAAAAATATCACATACATGATGGGTTCTTGTTTCGAGCTAACAAACTATGTGTTCCGGAATCGTCCGTGCGTTTGCTCTTATTGCGGGAATCACATGCCGGAGGTTTGATGGGTCACTTTGGGCGTGAGAAGACGCTACTCATGCTCGCTGATCACTTTTATTGGCCAAAGATGAGGCGGGATGTGGACATGTATGTGAAGAGGTGCATTACTTGCAACAAGTCCAAGTCCAAGCTGAAGCCTCACGATTTGTATACTCCATTACCGGCACCTACTACACCTTGGGAAGATATTAGTATGGATTTTGTGTTGGGTTTGCCGCGTACTAAGAGAGGCCATGATTCTATATTTGTGGTAGTGGACAGATTTTCTAAAACGTCACACTTTATTGCCTGCCACAAAAGCGACGATGCGTCGCATATTGCTAACCTGTTTTTCAGGGAGATTGTTCGACTACATGGAGTCCCGAAGACTATTGTTTCTGATCGTGATGTGAAGTTCATGAGCTACTTCTGGAAGACACTTTGGGGAAAGCTAGGGACAAAGCTGCTGTTCAGTACTACTTGTTATCCCTAAACTGATGGTCAAACTGAGGTGGTGAATCGAACCTTGTCACAACTGTTGAGATCCATGATTAAGAAGAACCTGAAGGAGTGGGAAGAGTGTTTGCCGCATGTCGAGTTTGCTTACAACAGGGCGGTACATTCTACCACAGAGCTATGTCTTTTTGAGGTGGTGTATGGTTTTAAACCCATTACTCCACTTGACTTGTTGCCTTTGCCCATACATGAGAGAGTTAATATGGAGGCATCCAAGAGGGCAGATTTTGTGCGCAAAATACATGTGAAGACTAAAGAGTTGATAGAGAAGAAAGGCAAGAGCAATGCCGCAAGGATGAATAAGAAGCGCAAAGAGATGTTGTTCAAGCCCGGTGATATGGTCCGGGTACATTTTCGCAAGGATAGGTTCCCGAAGCCGCGGAAGTCTAAGTTGAAGCCTCGTGGTGCTCGGTCGTTACAAAGTGCTTGCCAAGATCAATGATAAGGCATACTCGATAGATCTTCCAGCTTGATGAGTTTGGTGTCGGTAATTCTTTCAATGTTGCCGATTTGACACCGTATGACGGAGAAGACCTTGGAGCGTCGGGGTCGACGCCTTTTGAAGGGGGGAGATGATGAGGACATCCCTACTACACCACTACCTCCGTCATTGATAAATGAAGATGAACCTCGTCGTGAAGCTCAAGTCCAATGAAGTTCGGATTGGACCAATTACAAGGGCTCGTGCGAAGCTACTTAAAAAACATGTGAACTTGTTTGTAAACGGTACTTTGATTGATGAGAACTTTATACTGCCTAAGTCCTATTACTTATGTATCATCAGGTATCAAGAGGAGACGAGCATCGCACGAGGAGGAGAGGAGCAGCTGGACATGAAGACGGACATCAAGATGGACGTGAAGCTGGACATGGAGCTGGACATGAAGATATCTCATGGACGCGCGAGGGAGGAGCGGGAGGAATGCGCGAGAGGAGAAGAAGACGTCCAGGCCGGTCCAGCACCCGGTTAGACCGGCCTCCGCACCGGCCAGCCCGGTCGGCTGGCCGGTTGACCGGGCGCCAACCGGATGGGAAGCATCGTACCGGACAAAAACCGGAAAGTTGCGAAGTTTCCGGTTGCCGCCCGGTTGACCGGACGCCAGACCGGCCGATCCGGTCCCTGGCCCGGTTGACCGGATTCCAGACCGGATTCATCCGAGTCTGTCTCGACCAGATCTATTCTGGGTCGGTCATTTTTATATCTTTTCGACCAGGAGTCGTCCCGGACGCCTATATAAGTGCCCAGGACGCCCCCTAGCTGCTTTAGACCATGTTTAAGATAAACCCTAGTTCTTAGTTGTTTGCTCTAGCAAAACTATTGAATCCCTACACCATATTGCTTAATATTGTGTAGATCCTGAAAAAGTCTTGTGTGATCTGCTGTTCCATTGGGAATTAGACGGTTGCAACTTACCGCTTCGTGGTCGGCGGCTACGTGCACAAGTGTGTGGAGTTGCGAATATCTTGCAGGATTGAGAGCTGTTGCATTGACGATAGGGACCAATCGAGAGATCTCGTTGCGTCATACAAGTTATCATCCACTACATCGTCGTGTTTCTCCGCTGCCATCACCCCGTGATCATCATCACCACCGTTGCTTACTGAGAAGATCGGACCAGCCCTTATCACTTGGTTTCCTGTGGGCCACGTAGGCCAGGAGCCCAGGAACCATATGCATGCGCAACCCATATGCAAATCATAATCCATTTTTCTTTGAGTACTTTTACAGTTCCCTAGAATGAATTTGAGCCATTCATTTTGAGTGATTGGAGGGCTGAGGTGCCGTCGTACTCCACCCAGGGCCGTGGGAGTACTAGCGCGAGAAATCCGCACAACGAGTGGAGTACCTCGATCCAAGGGGCACAAATGTAAATTTGTTTTTTGCTGCGGACTATCTCGACCGAGTGACTTTTATGCAGTGAAATTTTGTGCCCCAGCAGGATTTGTTTTGCAATTTGGTCATTTGTCGTTCGTTTGTAGACGCACCACTAACCCTAACCCAGAAATGTGATGGAGGAGGCGGCGGTGCTGCCGCCGCCGAGCACATCCGGAAAAGCTGCTCGCGAGAGACAGGCCACGCAGGCTGCCATCCCCGTGTCCCTCGTTGTTTACTAAAGTGCCCCAGAAATTTCTTCTCAGCCAGTCGTTGTGAGTTCGCTCATATGAAATTGAATCCAAAACTGAATCCTTAAAATTGATAGGTGATGACCGCATGATTTATTTGTCTCGTCTCTATGCATTAGCACAATAAGGACAACCGTTCATCCCCTCTTAGCTCAAGCATTCCTGCATGCGGAAATTACACGAGCTGCAAGCCTGCAACTAATGAATCAAGAGGGAAGGGGGCGGCGTGCTCAATCGCCATGGGAGGAAATAACATGCGATGTGAAATAAGTATGCCCTTCCCCAACGAGGCCCTCGATCTGGACTCCAGCGCGAACAAGGGAGGAACGAACGGCGGTGAGATACGGCTGCGCAAGGACGGCGTGCTCGGCGGCGGCGGAGGGCGGGCAGAGAGGGGGGGGGGGGGGGGCGGCAGGGACGGCGTGCTCGGCGGCGGCGCAAGGATGGAGGGCGGGCGGCAGGGTCGGCGGCGCTGAAACGCAATCGCGATCTGGCTGATGTGTGATTCGTAATGGGCTTTTTTTGAAACGGTCAATGCTACGGATTTGGAAAATGTCCCTGAAAAATATCAGTTTATCAACTACATGCATTAGCAGATCACAAACCTTGAAGTAGAAGCCTGTTAAGAAAATGCTAAGGAGTATGTTAAATGCACAAACCAATTAGCACCCTGTAGACTTAAATGAAAATGTGGTTCAAGTTAGAATTTTTTGCGCCATATTTTCTAGATAGCGCCTACCATCCTTATGGCGGACGAGGAGACAATCGGGGGAGAATGAGCGGTGCCGTCATTATCAATCAAGTACATGATCTCTTGGATTTGATCTCTTAATTTTTTCCATAAAATTAATGGCTTATATGTTCTTGTCATCGGGACAGATGTGGCAGAGGATAAGACGGTCTTGAGCTTTTTTCCAACAAAATTTTCAGTTATGCCATGTTAGAGTAGACCCAAAAAAAATTCTATGTCAAGAATGTTTTGTCTAAATAAATATCAACCCGTATCAACGCACTACATATTTTCTACTACTAAAAGTTAAGAAAACAAAAAAGGCAAGTGAGGCTAGGAAAACATGGCTTGATCCACTTTGGGAAAAAATTAGGTAGTGTGAACGTTTTACATCCAAAATTTGGTTTTAAAATTTTCCGATGCAACGCAAGGGCTCGTGTGCTAGTACCTACTAATAAAGGAAGGAAGCTTTCTCCCCTAATTTTTAGTCCGTTTTTTAATTACTCTTATTTTTGTATAGGAATTACCAGCATTGCCACCGCTTTAGTTAAAAAATACGGTTCACGTCTCTCTGTAGCGTTGCATCATCCGTCGCCAAGGCTGGTCCTGGCCCAATTGCATATCACGCCGTAGCAATCGCGCGAGTACAAAACTCCTCATACAGGTTTGCTTTTTCTTCCACCCCCGATCAGATCTCGTACAGGTTCATCTCCATCCGGCCGCTACCCATCGATCTCCGCCTAGCAGCGCCTGGTGCACCCTCCACCTTCCCGCGACGAGGCATCCTCAGCCTCTTCGCCAGCGTCGAGCGGCCAGCCCGTATACTCTGCGATGGGAGGATCTTGGAGCTGGGGCTGGCTGTGCACGCGCACGAGGCGCGCCGCCTGCAAGTAGGACGGCGAGCGTGCTGTCGACCGCGTTGCGGGCTCGACGGAGCACGTCACAGGGGACATCCAGGGCGATGGTGACGCCCACGCGCCTCCCTCTCGGGCTGCGTGGTCGGCAAGCACGCAATGTTCCCTGTCAGATTGGTCTATTTGTTTAATGATTTGATCCGGAAAGTGTGATGTTCGTTAGAAGGCGGAACGCATCCAGAATTCAAGAGATCGTGTTCACTACTTATGTTCGATTTTGGTTTCGGTGGTTTGTACGTGCTATCCTGCTGATTGAGTTGGAACAGTGCATAATTTCGGTGAACCGGCAATGTCATCGTAACTTCCCACCTCTAGATTAGTTTCATGCCATTATCGCTCAGACCTTGGACATGCTAATCTGGATGAGCTCGCGAGAACGTCCTCTGCCATGGTTGTATGAATCAAGAGGTTCAGCACTTGGACCAGCAGGCCTCGTCAAAGGTTGTCCACCTCCTGATTTCAGTTAGCTTTGCTGATTGAATGTGCAATTGAGTAATGTAAGTGATGTCTAATGATTCAGTCTGTATGTTCTTCGCTTTTATGCTGATGGTTTTGCTGAACTTAATTTCGTCTACGCCTGTAGTTAATCGAACTTGATGTTTGTTTGAAGTTAACTGAATTTCGTATCTGTTTGCAGAAATATTAACTGAATTTTATGTGCATCCGCACCTTCCGTCTCGTGCCTGCCAGCCCGTGGCCGTAAGGTCGTGATGGTCGGAGCGATCCATCGGAGGGGGGCATAGTATGATGTTGAATGGGGCCTTTGGAACAGGAGTCGGCTGCCGGATGGGAGGCGGACGGAGTAGCCTAAGCCGGTCAGCCGTTTCCTCCTGTGGGAGCGCAGGACCTCATTTTGGAGGAGCAGCCAGAGCGGCTCCTCTCCTTTCCCGCAGTGCAGCGACAGGAGCTGCAGCATCGGCATCCGTGGACGGTTGTCTTTCGCGCGTGAGGACGAAGGGCGTAGGCTGTTGCTGGTCCCGTGCGTGTTTGGAGTTGAGACGCAAATGGCTGTTGGATATAAACAAGCGGTGGATGGAAGGCGCACCGTGCCTCGCCTTCAGTGAGGCACTGGATCTCTCTTCAGCATTGGTCAGCTCGGCTCGCAGTCGCCAAGTACGCTTCATCGCAATTACTCGCTGACAGCAGCGCACGACACTGTAGAAGCAACGCGGTTTGTCCCCACCTACGCCTGTTTCCTGGCCCAGTGTAATCTCCGTGTGGTTACGTGTCAGTGTGGTGCAACAGAACAGATGAAAAGTCGATTTGGACTCCGTGCGAATGTTCTTCCATTAGGACAAGCAACTGGATGAGGTAAATAAGAAAACTGTACGATCCGAAAGGAATTTTAAAAATGGCGGGAAATCATTTGTTCTGAATTTTATATCTTACATTCAATATAGAGTTCGATGACTATCCTGGCGGAAAATCATTTGTTCTGAACTTTATATTTTACATTCAATATGGTTCTGTATTGTCTTTTTTTTTAGGGGAACTTGTATTGGTTATTTCCAAACTGCATGTCCATGAAGGAGAAAGTATAGATAGATTACAATATTAAGATTTCTTCTGCAATTCTTATTCTAAGACTCTAAGTAGAACTAAGAAAAAGTATTTTGCTTCCTAGATTTACATCAACATCACATGGCAAATGCATTGTTCGTCATTTCATTTTATTTCGTGGTCTAAGTTATAAGTGTTTGTAACTCATCGGGCTCAATATTGTTTACTGATGTTTGGTATTTCATTCAGTTAACAAATGAATCAACCCACATATATTTCCATATGTACCTTTTTCTTCAGAAACGAAGGTTAAGTGTATAAGGTTGCTGTTGTTAGTCGTTACGGAAGGAATGGAGGACTAGTATTATTTGTGGATTTCTTAGTTGATCAAGGTATGTCTAGAGTTTTTGCTGTGCAACTTTATGAGACGAATTTTCTTGATCTACAATACTCCATCTGTCTAAAAATAGGTCTTGCTTTTATCTAGATACAAATGTAATGAAGATGCATTTTAGTTATAAATATGTCCTTATCTCTACTACTTATAAAGGCACGAAGTTGTGGAGGAAAATTAGATCTCAGCCGTTCGCACTTATTACCAATAAACGACTCAGATTCGTTTGTTCTCCCTCCGTCTCCTACCATGCCCACGACAGCTAATTAAACGCCCTCCCCGTTGATTACTCTTCTCCTTCCTCCTTTGGCAGCGCGATTCATGGAAATTAGGCTCACAAATTACTAGGCATGTCTCTCTTCTCTCACCACGATCTCCCCTCAAGCCCGCCGCCATCGCCACTGCGATTGTCTCCTCGAAGTTCGATTCCCTACATCCTGACGCCGCATACCTTCGTCCCGCCGGATCACTCCCCTCCATTGCAGCCTCCTTTAACCGCGTGGAGACGTCGACCTGTACGACGCAGATGGGAGTAAGGGACATCTGGACATGGTCGCGGTCATCGTGGCCGCCGCGCCCCTACACCTCGCGGTCATCGTGGCCGCCGCGCCCCTACACATCTTTGCCCCGCTGCAGTATAGCCGCCCCAGCCACCAGGTCGTAACTGGAAGTGAGATCATGCAGGATAGCCCTATTCTTCTGTGCCGATGCATTACCTGGACGCAGAGAATCGCCAAGTGAAAGGCGCCCATGCCAGATTTCAGGTTTGCCTCATCTTTATGATGCAAATTTTGTCATTAATTTTGGGTTCAGGCTACATTTTTCAGGCACATGATACGTAGATAAATACATTGAGATGATATTAATACGACAGTGATTTTTATGATTGGTAGATATTAGGCATGAAACTGAGACTGATATGTTGATTCTTTTTTAGCTATTGGTTAACTATTTCAGGATACATTGGGACTGAGACCTTTTGTATACATCGGAACAGTCAAGCAAAAAAAAAAATGACCTTCACAAGTTGTATACGTCCCCCTTCCAATAATGAATAAGATGAAAGTTCCTTTTCATCGGATACATTATAATTTCTCGATACATCGGAACTGAGATGATATTAGGCATGAAACTGGGACCTTTTGGATACATCAGAACAGTCAAGCAAGTGTACTATTTCAGGTCAGGCTTTTGTGCCTTCAAGTTGTGGTTAACTATTCACATTGACAAATTGTCTTGTCATGCATGCTAGATGGTTGAGACACACCGGCATGATTGACACTGTTGCAATAAGAAAACTTGCAAGTACTTCAGTTCTCCACATTATGTTCATGTATGTTTGTTCAAAGATTTGAAATACATCATGTTGTATAAACTGTTTACACATTGCACTGTCTTTCATTATGTTCTATTTAATATCGTGATCGTAGCTCCTCATATTACTATTGACAAGAGTGCAAACAATACTTTTAAAACTGAACTCACAGCCAGGGATAGGATAATTTCTTTGACTGGAATTATCAGTGACAGAAATTATCAGAGTGACAATATGACTGATAAATAGCACATACACATGCACAATGATGGGACAATCACTGAGACATTGTATGTTCACCAATTGTTCTTGCTCTCAAGTGAAGGGCTACTGGCTGCCCAGTTTTATTACACAGATTAAGCACGAAATGGGATGGAATTAGTCTAGCTTAGTGGGTTTATGATAGGTGCTTAATGATTAGGGTCCATTCTGTTGAAGTTCATAATATTCGTTGCAACAATATAGTAAATCATTGCCTGGTTTGTCATTTCTATGTAGATGTGGCTACCATTTGCAATTATACACCAGAGAAGGTAATATAGGTGCTAAAGAAATTTCTTGTCTAAGAGTTTATTTTGTTATACTTGATGTACCAAATTGCTCATGTTACTCAGTGCAGATATGTGCCCCAAAATTGCCAGCATTGACAATATGACTGATAAATAACACATACACATGCACAATTATGGGACAATCACTGAGACCTTGCATGTTGACTGTGGGATGCCGCAACCTCGGTGGTGGTACCACACCAGGTTTGACTCAACTCCATTTCTTGATAAATTAAGACTCCTTATTTACAATGTGGTCTTGACTGCATAAATACATGGTGATGTGGTAAGCTATTTAAGATTAAGAGTTCTAATGATGTCGTTGACAATGCATACCATTGTCCTACACTACTATGCTTCGAATTTATGGTGGTGGGTCCAAGATCAGTGTACACATATATGAACCCTACTGCCTTCACTTAATATATCAAAACTAAATTTGGAAAATTCCATTGTTCATATATTGTGAATTTGAAATCTACATAATATATTGAAAGTTACGAAACCATAAGTTACTTGAATATACATCATTTTTATCCCATCCTAGACAGTTTAGTTATGGATATGTAAGTGAACCTTTCCCGAGCATGCAAGTGCGAAGTTTTGTAATGTGCAAGGAAACTAATTACATCAGCCTTTCTTGAAGCATCATGTAATTTTAAAGGATGTGAAATAAAGTTATGTTCTTTGGCTACTTATTTTGGTTGAAGAAATGATTATGCATGTTACATCTTCAGGGGCTTCTTGATTTTGCTAACTTTTGTCTGAGATATAGAAGAAACAGGTGCTTCTTGATTTTCACCAAACTTTGGTTCAAAATCATATTTAGTTTGCTTCACTTGTCCGGATTTCGAATGTAGCAAGACAAATCTGTCGCTCAAGAAATCAGTTTACAACTGAGAGGCATCATCACCCCCCCCCCCCCCCCCACGCGCACACACACACACACATGTAACTTCTTGGGAGCAGGGCCATGCATTTTCCAGTTTTCTTTTATAGAAAATGTAGTGTCCTTGGTTTTGACCTCCGAAAAAGTTTTTCCTCCCAACCTTGTGTTAAAATGGTCAGTTAGTGATTGCATGAGTAACCAAGTTATTGGTTCCATGAGTGCTTGCTTGAGTACTCCAGGAAATTTACAAGTCAAAACATGCCTAAGCTTGCTAAACAACATGAGAACAGGGGCAGCTTTAAGGGCAGCCAAAGAGCCTCTAAATTATGCATGCAGTAAGAATGATGGATGTGCTGCTCCCGATAAATTGAAAATGTATTGCCCCTATATGATTATTTACTGATAGTAGTGCCGCTGAATGATGGATGGAGATTGTCTCAACGAGTTGCCATCATGCATGGCATGTTTCTTAGTAAATTTCATGCTCGGCGTTGCGGTTGTTTGATATAAGGTTCAATATTGAAAATTTGTAAGATTTATACGATCCAGGAATCCTTTTAACAAACATTTTGTTCAATCAAAACACAACTGTTTCAACATTCCTTGTAGATTGTGAGGTTGCATTCTTATCGTGTATGCTATATGGGCATAAAACAAATTGCTAAATGAAAAACCATGTGTGTTCATGTCCAAGTGTTCCACCTTCTTACTACTTTAGTAAGTTATAACCATGTGTTCTTTGCTTTTGGATTTTTAGTACCACGCGTTGTATTTTCTTCGTTACCAGAGAACGTGCGTTGCACGTGCAAGCTTACTATATCTAGAAAAAGTTGAAACACTTATTTTTAGACGGATAGAGTAGCTTGTTTAACTCGAGATATACAGATGACTACTAAGATTATAAAGAATAGTAGTTTCGAATTTACGGTCAAAAGTTGATGTTTTCTCTCCCGGTGCAACGCACGGGTATTTTTCCTAGTCTATACCTAATAATAAAGAAAATAAGGTTTTTTATTGGTCCGTTTTTCTTTGCCCCTTATTTTCGGCTAAATTACATTGGCTGCCACCGCCAAGTTAAATCGTCCTCCGGTTCGCGTGTTTCCTCAGCCTCCCAGATCATTGTTCGGCCCATCTAATGCCTAACCTATTATGGGCCGGCCCAGCTTAGAGCCATAGTGCCAACCCAGTACAAACCGAGAACAACTCTGTATGTTCGAGGCACTCCCAAGTCCCACCGTTCCACGTTTCCTTCCTCTGTGGCCAACGCCTATATAGATCGAGACGACACCGCCACCTCGATAGCACCCAGCGATCCCCCAATCAAACTTCGAAAAAGATCCTTCGGCGACTAACCAGCTATGCCTACGAGAAAAACAAAGCTGCGAATAAGAAAGCCGACGGGACGGTGGCGAAGGACGCCGAGGCAGATTACCTCTTCAAAGATGAGTCCGGCGACGACGAGGTCATCCAGCCAGAACCTGAACAATATGGGTTTTGCTTTCTTCCAGGAAGAGGCTCTGTCGGCAAGCACACCGAGCACATGAGCAACATCCACCTCACCTTGACGCCACTGTCTTGCACCTCGAAACCTCGACACCCAGGCAAAGATGCAGTCCATCATAAATTCATAAGTCAATGGTCAGCATCTCCCTCGACTCCTCCCTCTGCACGGACAACCTGCAGAACATGTCCGAGACCATGCACAGCTTCGCGCGATAGTTCGTCATGAACATGGAAATCCAGGCCGAGACCATGAAGGGTGCCGCAGGCTGAGATCAACAACTTCATGCAGGAGTGGCAGATGACTACGGACTTGAGGTTTTGGTTGGGCTACCGCAGTCCGCCGCTGCTCCGAACTCAAATCCCGGCCATCAAGAGATTTCAATTCAGCTGATGATACGTATTTTCAAAAAAAAAAAGAGAGCTGATGATACGTATTATAGATAGCCTTGCCTGGTCCCGTGATGGATGATAATATACTACTTTTGCTGTTGCACCGACCGTATATAATGTTTACACGAGAATTTGTTCTGTATCGTGTTGGCAAGTATGATTAGAATTTTGTTTTCTACCGTGTTGAAGCTTGTTCTGCTGTATAAGACCAAGCTTCCAGGTTAATATATCTTATGTACCGAATTGAATTTCCAATAAATTTAGAAAATAAATAGGTTTTTGCTTTAAGTTCCGTTCGGCCACTAAAAAGAACCATTCAAAAACAAAGAATTTGTGGTACATTTTAAATATCTAGCTATGAATTGTGCAACATAATATTTTTCATGCCTAGCAGCATGCTAGCACCAAAAATATCAGTAGCATTGTATTACACGGCGTCATGAACTCGGATAAACATCCAATCTTTCGATGTTCATGATGATGATGACGTATCGCAGCCGGGTGAAGATCAGCTGCGGGCTCTCCCCAACATTGCGCCTCCTCTCCGGCCTTAGGTCCGAGACGAGGTCGTGTGCGCCTGCAGCAAAATCGGCGTCTACCCGTCTATGATACATCGTTCTGTGAGCTTCGTCAATACAAGATTGGAGACTAGAAGAACGCTGCGGACAAACTCTAGATTTGCTTCAACCACCCTGTGACGAGGGCAATCTTGTGCAAGGGCACGATGCCGCCGATCCGCACCTCCCGTCTCTAAGCTTAGTATGGAGCTTGGACCATCCGGCTTATAATAAACAATGTCAGTTTTCTTTCGCAGCAACGCGCGGGCATTGTCCCTAGTACACTTAAACAAATTTATTACAAGGACCTCCTCGATCACGGACGGTCGGATTTCGTTGGTACTCCACGGACTCTATTTGCAGTACTGGGGTACCGTAAAATTCCACTTTTCTTTTCACATGCGATCTACACCAATCTCGTTTGATACAAATCTAAGTCACTAACATGTAATATAAGTGACACGCTGATACAGTGATATGTGATCCTGCTGCTTCTATCTACTCCAAAATATCCACTCCAAAATATATGCCCGTCGACAAATATTACTAATAATTCTGCAACGTGCACCACGCGTATGAGTATTTGATTAGCGGGGCAAAACAAACACATTACTAATACGATCTTGCTCCAGTGAGGTGTGTGGTACGACCTTTCAACCGGCCTCACGGGATGATGTGCTGATCACTGCCGTAACCATAAGACTTGATCATCTGTGTTTGACCGAGCAACACAGATGGACAAACGACACGATTGCATCCTAACGACTGAATTATGCAGATCTGCATGCATCAGGCCAATATCAACGTTTAAGGAGTATCAGCCAGTGATTCGCAAAAAAAAAAGGAGTATCAGCCAGCAGCGTCGGAACTGAATTATAGCATCTGTAGCAAACCCCACAAATAGACCTGGTTCGCATATGTTTCGGTTTTACCCACATAACTGGCTCGAGCATACACCACATGGAGGCCCGACTCGTAAACTTTGATGTGCTTAAACCCTAAGTTAGCCCCGCATACGCCCAAGCAATATCTACTCTGGCGCTGAATTATTCAAAAGCGAAGAGTAGTAGTGGAGGAATTATCAGACGAGGATGGGAAAAGCCTCGAGAAGATTTTCTAAAACTTAACGTGGATGCTAGTTTTAGTATTGATGCAGGGTCTGGTGCTTCTGGAGCAGTCATCAGGGATAACCGAGGACACTTTGTGGGTGCTAGTGCCTGTGGTATTGCTTTCATATCGGATGTGGCGTTGGCGGAGGCTCGAGCGCTTAAGGATGGCCTTATTCTAGCGGGCAATCTCGGGTGCTCTAGACTCGAGGTGGAATCCGATTGTATGGAGGTGATCGACGTGATGAAGAACGGAGGGAATTCACTGGGACCTGCCGCAGCGATCTATGAGGAGTGCTCTTTTCTTAGTCGTAATTTCACTGAAATTATGTTCTCACACTGTCCTAGAGAAGCTAATAGGGTAGCCGATTTGTTAGTTGGTAGTTCGGAGGGTTCTCAAACTATTGTATGGATTGATGAACCCCCTGATCACATTAAGGGCTTCCTAGCAGATGATGTATCGATTCTGTAAAACTCCAGGCAGCAAGTTTTTTGACGCACTCTTTTCCTTACTAGGGTACCTAAGGGGACTGGAAGGTTTTTAATGAGACGGGCTTGCTGACCTAATATATATAAAGTTGATTTTCAAAAAAAAAGTTAGCCCCGCATACCATTTTGCTTGTGAGATGCGGCCGCTCGACACGATATACTGCTCCCTTTTCACTCTCGCCTCCTTCCATTTCCTGTGCAATATATGTGTTGGCACTCACAAAACTTCAAATTCAATGTTGATGTGTACATCACTACTTGGGTTGGCCATACCTAAAAAGCAATTGCTACCTCCACTACTCGTAGCTGTCGATTCCTGCTGTCCCCGGCACATCACCCTCAGATCCAAGCTCCTGAAGCACCGATCTACTAGCCTGCGAAATGTGGGGCTCTAGTTTCACCTCTGGCGGCCGTGCAACCACGCCGCACCGTGGCGGTTCTTCATCGGTGAGGAATGCCACAGAGACCTCCCAGAGTGGCGGGCTCACATTTCCGAAAAAGCGTTGCACCACAACGTCCTCTCCCTGCGCAATGCCACATCTCCCGCGTGGGCGGAGATCCTCCTGCGAGCATGCGTGACGGTGACACGGGAATCCCACGGGCCGCCACACATGCAGTTCTAGGCACCTCCTGCGACTCTCGTTCCCCCCTCAGATGAATCCTTGGACTCTGACCTCAACATGGGGCGGGAGTGCCGCCACCTATAGATTGTTGGGCGGAACTCCCTCGCCGTCGTCACTCATACTTGTGGGACAAGGCTGAGAAGGAGGAGGGGGCAGATGGTGGAGACCCGACGCGCCTCCATCGCCTTAGAGATGTGGTGCCAAGACTTCTTCATCATCATCGTCAACTACAACAACTCCGGTGACTCATAGTGAAGTCACCGGTGCACGATAACCACGCCAAGTCCCAATGATGTATCATGGGCTAGGTATTAGGGTTTAGGAACTAGCTATAGGGTCTAATTCCCCTTTTTGGATCGAAATGTTTGTAAATTACTATGCTCTATGAAGAACTAGTTTGAAAATCTGACACCAATGCTTTTTATTTTAAATTTGCAGATCGTGTTTGCAGTATCGATCTGATCTGCGGGAGAAAATCTCATACATAGAACTACTTTTGCGGTCTGCTGTTTTGCGGGGACTACCAGAGACACTCATAGGGCGATCATGCATGCATTGAGGAATGGTAGCCCAAAGTAATTACATATTTCTAGTGCCGATCTGCTGGTCCCACTAGTAGAAAAAGGGGCAACCGTCTGAGCCTTTAGTACCGGTTCCCTTACGAACCGCTACTAAAGGTAGCATTAGTACCGGTTCCACTATCCAGGCGCCGGCAAATTTTAGTACCGGTTCGAACTTCATCTTTAGTACCGGTTCGAACTTCATCTTTAGTACCGGTTCGTGATACGAACCGGTACTAAAGGGTCGTGATACGTCTCCAACGTATCGATAATTTCTTGTGTTCCATGCCACATTATTGATGTTATCTACATGTTATATGCACACTTTATGTCATATTCGTGCATTTTCTGGAACTAACCTATTAACAAGATGCCGAAGTGCCGGTTCTCGTTTTCTCGCTGTTTTTGGTTTCGGAAATCCTAGTAACGAAATATTCTCGGAATCGGACGAAATCAACGCCCGGGTTCCTATTTTACCCGGAAGCATCCGGAACACACGAGAACCGCCGGAGAAGGGGGCAGGGCCACCACACCACACCCCGCGCGGCCAAGGGGGGCGCCCCCTAGGGTGTGGGCCCCCGAAGCCCTCCTGCGCCGCCTCTCCGCCTATATAAAGCCCCCGACCTAAAAACCTCGGGGCGTTCGACGAAAACCACAAAAACCTTCCGGAGCCGCCGCCATCGCGAAGCCAAGATCTGGGGGACAGGAGTCTCTGTTCCGGCACCCTGCCGGAGCGGGGAAGTGCCCCCGGAAGGCTTCTCCATCGACACCGCTGCCATCTCCACCGCCATCTTCATCACCGCTGATGCTCCCATGAGGAGGGAGTAGTTCTCCATCGAGGCTCTGGGCTGTACCGGTAGCTATGTGGTTCATCTCTCTCCTATGTGCTTCAATACAATAATCTCATGAGCTGCCTTACATGATTGAGATTCATATGATGATGCTTGTAATCTAGATGTCATTATGCTAGTCAAGTGAGTTTTACTTATGTGATCTCCGGAGACTCCTTGTCCCACGTGTGTAAAGGTGACAGTGTGTGCACCGTGTGGGTCTCTTAGGCCATATTTCACAGAATACTTATTCATTGTTGAATGGCGTAGTGAAGTGCTTATTTATATCTCTTTATGATTGCAACATGTTTTGTATCACAATTTATCTATGTGCTACTCTAGTGATTTGTTATTAAAGTAGTTTATTCCTCCTGCACGTGTGCAAAGGTGACAGATGTGTGCACCGTGTTAGTACTTGGTTTATGCTATGATCATGATCTCTTGTAGATTGCGAAGTTAACTATTGCTATGATAATATTGATGTGATCTATTCCTCCTACATATGCATGAAGGTGACGAGTGTGCATGCTATGCTAGTACTTGGTTTAGTCTTTTGATCTATCTTACACTAAAGGTTACTAAAACATGAGCATTATTGTGGAGCTTGTTAACTCCGGCATTGAGGGTTCGTGTAATCCTACGCAATGTGTTCATCATCCAACAAAAGTGTAGAGTATGCATTTATCTATTCTGTTATGTGATCAATGTTGAGAGTGTCCACTAGTGAAAGTGTAATCCCTAGGCCTTGTTCCTAAATATCGCTATCGCTGCTTGTTTCTTGTTTCATTGCGTTACTCATCGCTGCGTTACTACTGCTGCGTTACTACGGCTTGTTTACTGTCCTGGGCAAAGCACTGTTCTGGTGTCGTTGCTACTACTTATTCATACCACCTGTATTTCACTATCTCTTCGCCGAACTAGTGCACCTATTAGGTGTGTTGGGGACACAAGAGACTTCTTGCTTTGTGGTTGCAGGGTTGCATGAGAGGGATATCTTTGACCTCTTCCTCCCTGAGTTCGATAAACCTTGGGTATCCACTTAAGGGAAACTTGCTGCTGTTCTACAAACCTCTGCTCTTGGAGGCCCAACACTGTCTACAAGAATAGAAGCTCCCGTAGACATCAAGTACTTTTCTGGCGCCGTTGACGGAGAGGAAAGGTAAAAAGGCTCTCATACTACGGTCTCAGGTAAAGTATTTTTCTGGCGCCGTCGTGTGTGTGCTCGAAGCTATTTCCTTTAGATCCTGCAATTGCATCTTTTTGTTTCTTGTTTACACTAGTTTGGCATAATGGACAACAATGAGCTTCTTATTCTATTTCCTGATTTAAAACATGGATTGTTTGATGCGAAAATTAAAAAACCTATGAAATCTTATTTGCATGCTGGTAGTAATATTAGTATGAACGCTTTGAACACCATTGTTGATAATGATATAGAAAGTTCTAAGCTTGGGGAAGCTGGTTTTCATGATATTTTTAGTCCCCCAAGCATTGAGGAGAAAATTTTCTTTGATGATACTTTGCCTCCTATTTCTGATGATGATAATGATAGTAGTCTTTTTGTGCCACCTACTATGGAGAGTAAATTTTGTTGTGATTATACTATGCCTCCTACACTTGATGAGAATAATAATGATAGCTACTCTGTTGAATTTGCTCCCACTACAACTAATAAAATTGACTATGCTTATGTTGGGAGTAGTAATAATTTTATGCATGAGACTCATGATAAGAATGCTTTATGTGATAGTTATATTGTTGAGTTTGCTCATGTTGCTACTGAAAGTTATTATGAGAGAGGAAAATATGGTTGTAGAAATTTTCATGTTACTAAAACACCTCTCTATGTGCTGAAATTTTTGAAGCTACACTTGTTTTATCTTCCTATGCTTGTCACTTTGCTCTTCATGAACTTGTTTATTTACAAGATTCCTATGCATAGGAAGCATGTTAGACTTAAATGTGTTTTGAATTTGCCTCTTGATGCTCTCTTTTGCTTCACATACTATCTCTTGCGAGTGCATTATTAAAACTGCTGAGCCCATCTTAATGGCTAAAAAGAAAGAACTTCTTGGGAGATAACCCATGTGTTATTTTGCTACAGTACTTTGTTTTATATTTGTGTCTTGGAAGTTGTTTACTACTGTAGCAACCTCTCCTTATCTTAGTTTTGTGTTTTGTTGTGCCAAGTAAAGTCTTTGATAGTAAAGTAAGTACTAGATTTGGATTACTGCGCAGAAACAGATTTCTTTGCTGTCACGAATCTGGGTCTAATTCTCTGTAGGTAACTCAGAAAATTATGCCAATTTACGTGAGTGATCCTCAGATATGTACGCAACTTTCATTCAATTTGAGCATTTTCATTTGAGCAAGTCTGGTGGCCTAATAAAATCCATCTTTACGGACTGTTCTGTTTTGACAGATTCTGCCTTTTATTTCGCATTGCCTCTTTTGCTATGTTGGATGAATTTCTTTGATCCATTAATGTCCAGTAGCTTTATGCAATGTCCAGAAGTGTTAAGAATGATTGTGTCACCTCTGAACATGTTAATTTTTATTGTCCACTAACCCTCTAATGAGTTGTTTCGAGTTTGGTGTGGAGGAAGTTTTCAAGGGTCAAGAGAGGAGGATGATATACTACGATCAAGAAGAGTGAAAAGTCTAAGCTTGGGGATGCCCCGGTGGTTCATCCCTGCATATATCAAGAAGACTCAAGCGTCTAAGCTTGGGGATGCCCAAGGCATCCCCTTCTTCATCGACAAATTATCGTGTTCCTTCTCTTGAAACTATATTTTTATTCGGCCACATCTTATGTGCTTTTACTTGGAGCGTCCGTGTGCTTTTGTTTTTGTTTTTGTTTGAATAAATTGGATTACATCATGCTTGTGTGGGAGAGAGACACGCTCCGCTGGTTCATATGAACACATGTGTTCTTAGCTCATAATATTCATGGCGAAGTTTCCTCTTCGTTAAATTGCTATATGGTTGGAATTGGAAAATGATACATGTAGTAATTGCTATAAATGTCTTGGGTAATGTGATACTTGGCAATTGTTGTGCTCATGTTTAAGCTCTTGCATCATATACTTTGCACCTATTAGTGAAGAATACATAGAGCATGCTAAAATTTGGTTTGCATAATTGGTCTCTCTAAAGTCTAGATAATTTCTAGTATTGAGTTTTGAACAACAAGGAAGACGGTGTAGAGTCTTATAATGTTTTTAATATGTCTTTTATGTGAGTTTTGCTGCACCAGTTCATCCTTGTGTTTGTTTCAAATAAGCCTTGCTAGCCTAAACCTTGTATCGAGAGGGAATACTTCTCATGCATCCAAAATCCTTGAGCCAACTACTATGCCATTTGTGTCCACCATATCTACCTATACTACATGGTATTTTCCCGCCATTCCAAAGTAAATTGCTTGAGTGCTACCTTTAAAATTCCATCATTCACCTTTGCAATATATAGCTCATGGGACAAATAGCTCAAAAACTATTGTGGTATTGAATATGTAATTATGCACTTTATCTCTTATTAAGTTGCTTGTTGTGCGATAACCATGTTTACTGGGGAACGCCATCAACTCATTGTTGAATTTCATGTGAGTTGCTATGCATGTTCGTCTTGTCCGAAGTAAGGGCGATCTACACTCGAGTTGAATGGTTTGAGCATGCATATTGTGAGAGAAGAACATTGGGCCGCTAACTAAAGCCATGATTCATGGTGGAAGTTTCAGCTTTGGACAAACATCCTCAAATCTCTAATGAGAAAAGAATTAATTGTTGTCAAATGCTTAAAGCATTAAAAGAGGAGTCCATTATCCGTTGTCTATGTTGTCCCGGTATGGATGTCTAAGTTGAGAATAATCAAAAGCGAGAAATCCAAATGCGAGCTTTCTCCTTAGACCTTTGTACAGAGCGGCATAGAGGTACCCCTTTGTGAAACTTGGTTAAAGCATATGTATTGCGGTGATAATCCGGTAGTCCAAGCTAATTAGGACAAGGTGCGGGCACTATTAGTACACTATGCATGAGGCTTGCAACTTATAAGATATAATTTACATGATGCATATGCTTTATTACTACCGTTGACAAAATTGTTTCATGTTTTCAAAATCAAAGCTCTAGCACAAATATAGCAATCGATGCTTTTCCTCTATGGAGGACCATTCTTTTACTTTCAATGTTGAGTCAGCTTCACCTATTTCTCTCCACCTCAAGAAGCAAACACTTGTGTGAACTGTGCATTGATTCCTACATACTTGCTTATTGCACTTATTATATTACTCTATGTTGACAATATCCATGAGATATACATGTTACAAGTTGAAAGCAACCGCTGAAACTTAATCTTCTTTTGTGTTGCTTCAATACCTTTACTTTGAATTATTACTTTATGAGTTAACTCTTATGCAAGACTTATTGATGCTTGTCTTGAAGTGCTATTCATGAAAAGTCTTTGCTTTATGATTCAGCTTGTTTACCCATGTCATATACATTGTTTTGATCGCTGCATTCACTACATATGCTTTACAAATAGTATGATCAAGTTTATGATGGCATGTCACTCCGAAATTATCTTTGTTATCGTTTTACCTGCTCGGGACGAGCAGTAACTAAGCTTGGGGATGCTGATACGTCTCCAACGTATCGATAATTTCTTGTGTTCCATGCCACATTATTGATGTTATCTACATGTTATATGCACACTTTATGTCATATTCGTGCATTTTCCGGAACTAACCTATTAACAAGATGCCGAAGTGCCAGTTCCTCGTTTTCTCGCTGTTTTTGGTTTCGAAATCCTAGTAACGAAATATTCTCGGAATCGGACGAAATCAACGCCCGGGTTCCTATTTTACCCGAAGCATCCGGAACACACGAGAACCGCGCAGAGAAGGGGGCAGGGCCACCACACCACACCCCGGCGCGGCCAAGGGGGGGCGCCCCCCTAGGGTGTGGGCCCCCCTGAAGCCCTCCTGCGCCGCCTCTCCGCCTATATAAAGCCCCTGACCTAAAAACCTCGGGGCGTTCGACGAAAACCACAAAAACCTTCCAGAGCCGCCGCCATCGCGAAGCCAAGATCTGGGGGACAGGAGTCTCTGTTCCGGCACCCTGCCGGAGCGGGGAAGTGCCCCCGGAAGGCTTCTCCATCGACACCGCTGCCATCTCCACCGCCATCTTCATCACCGCTCGCTGCTCCCATGAGGAGGGAGTAGTTCTCCATCGAGGCTCTGGGCTGTACCGGTAGCTATGTGGTTCATCTCTCTCCTATGTGCTTCAATACAATAATCTCATGAGCTGCCTTACATGATTGAGATTCATATGATGATGCTTGTAATCTAGATGTCATTATGCTAGTCAAGTGAGTTTTACTTATGTGATCTCCGGAGACTCCTTGTCCCACGTGTGTAAAGGTGACAGTGTGTGCACCGTGTGGGTCTCTTAGGCCATATTTCACTGAATACTTATTCACCGTTGAATGGCGTAGTGAAGTGCTTATTTATATCTCTTTATGATTGCAACATGTTTTGTATCACAATTTATCTATGTGCTACTCTAGTGATTTGTTATTAAAGTAGTTTATTCCTCCTCGCACGTGTGCAAAGGTGACAGAGTGTGTGCACCGTGTTAGTACTTGGTTTATGCTATGATCATGATCTCTTGTAGATTGCGAAGTTAACTATTGCTATGATAATATTGATGTGATCTATTCCTCCTACATATGCATGAAGGTGACAGTGTGCATGCTATGCTAGTACTTGGTTTAGTCTTTTGATCTATCTTACACTAAAGGTTACTAAAACATGAGCATTATTGTGGAGCTTGTTAACTCCGAGCATTGAGGGTTCGTGTAATCCTACGCAATGTGTTCATCATCCAACAAAAGTGTAGAGTATGCATTTATCTATTCTGTTATGTGATCAATGTTGAGAGTGTCCACTAGTGAAAGTGTAATCCCTAGGCCTTGTTCCTAAATATCGCTATCGCCGCTTGTTTACCTGTTTCTTCGCGTTACTACTGCTGCGTTACTACTGCTGCGTTACTACTGCTTGTTTACTCGTCCCGGGCAAAGCACTGTTGCAGTGCCGTTGCTACTACTTATTCATACCACCTGTATTTCACTATCTCTTCGCCGAACTAGTGCACCTATTAGGTGTGTTGGGGACACAAGAGACTTCTTGCTTTGTGGTTGCGGGGTTGCATGAGAGGGATATCTTTGACCTCTTCCTCCCTGAGTTCGATAAACCTTGGGTATCCACTTAAGGGAAACTTGCTGCTGTTCTACAAACCTCTGCTCTTGGAGGCCCAACACTGTCTACAAGAATAGAAGCTCCCGTAGACATCAGGTCGCGCACTCTTTAGAACCGGTACTAAGGGTTTTCCTCTGTTTTTTTACTCACTCACCGTTTTGAGCATAACTTTTGCAATGGAACTCGGATTTTGATGTTCTTTAGATCGTTTCGAAGAGAAGAAGTAGATCCACATCATCATACACATTGTTCAAACTATATTCTTCAAAAAAATCCATGAGAAAGGACAAAAAAATTCATGTTCAAATTAGGGTTTCACCGAAGAGGGGCTCCGGAGCGTCGGAATTCAACCAAAAGTTATGTGGTACCATGTTCAAGCTCGTTTCTTTGAAAACATTTTCAATAGAACTTTGGTATTCCAAGTATATTATTTTTTGTGGATACCAGGGCATATATAATGACACCACGCGAAGGTCTTAAACCATTTTGAATTTCCGTGAATTTTGTAGAATTTTCTATGCCGGTTTCAGGAAAAAGTCAAGACGGCGGGCACGACCGTTCATAGCTAGGGGTTGAATATTGAGAAACTCTTTGTATATCTCTGATGAAATAGGTAGTTTTGTACCTAAAAATGATTTTTCCCAAAAATCATGAGCAAACTACGATGCACCTGCAGATCAAATTTTACTCGTTTCCAGCTGAATCGGTAATAATTTGTCATTTTCTAAAGAGGTGCATGGAAACCTTTTCAGAGCCAACACTTTGGTTATTTGTGAATCTAACATGGTCTAGTGTACTCAAAGAATGCATGTCCCAATTTTTGCTACATATTTGTGGTTGCTGCTTCACAAAAAAAAACCCATTTTTCGCACTCGAAAAATGGAAAATGGTTTTTGTTCCAATAAATATGAAAACTTCCTCCGTGAACATTGTTGTGCTTCCAAGATGCATGTTTGTGTGGAATATAGGCACATTTTAGCAAACTATACCATGGATGTGGCCAAAACACCCGTCATTTCAACAGAACTTTGGTATTCCAAGTATATTATTTTTGGTGGATACTAGGGCATATATAATGACACCACGCGAAGGTCTTACACTATTTTGATTTTTTGTGAAATTTGTAGAGTTTTCTATGTCGGTTTTAGGAAAAAGTCAAGACGGCGGGCACGACCGATCGTAGCTAGGGGTTGAATATTGAGAAACTATTTGTATATCTCTGATAAAATAGGTAGTTGTGTACCGAAAAATGATTTTTCGCGCAAAGGTTGATGATCAGATTGAAGGGGTAGTACCTCATCTTGTGGATGGTGGATTATCTATTCTTCAGTATGTCGATGACACAATTCTTTTTATGGAACACGACTTGGAAAAAACTCGAAATCTGAAGTTAATTCTAACGGCATTCGAGCAATTGTCTGGTCTCAAAATTAATTTCCATAAAATCGAACTGGTCTTTTTCGGTGAGGCCAATGACGATGCCAAACTTTACGCTGACTTGTTCGGATGTGGTCTGGGCTCCTTTCCGATCAACTATCTTGGTATTCCGATTCATTATCGGAGGCTGGCGTTGGCGGAGTGGAAACTCGTCGAGGAAAGACTTCAGAAGCGGTTAAGTAGTTGGAAAAGAAAAATTGTTGTCCCTTGGGGAGAGATTAGTTCTCATAAATGCAGTAATTACTAATATGGTACTCTATATGATATCTTTCTTTCAACTACCTAAAAGAATCGTGAAGAGATTAGATTATCTATGTTCAAGATTCTTTTGGCAAGGGGACATCGAGAAGAAGAAATATCGGTTAACTAAATGGAGTGTTGTATGCCGTCCAAAAGATCAAGGTGGACTTGGTGTTCATGATCTTGAAGTTAAGAATAGGGCTTTGCTAGGTAAATGGCTAGCCAGGCTATTAACTGAGGATGGTATATGGCAACAACTATTAAGGAAAAAGTATGTGGGCTCAAAAGCGTTATCTCAAGTATTTTGGAAACCTGGAGACTCTCACTTTTGGGCTGGCATTATGGCAACTAAGAAGCACTTTTTCCCTTTTGGTTCGTTCTCCATAAGGAATGGGGCGAAGATTAGATTCTTGGAAGACAGATGGTTGAGAACAACAACTCTTCAGGAACAATATCCAGCTCTGTACAATATTCTACGTAATAAGGGAGACACCTTGCAGAAGGTTATGGAAACTTGTCCTCCCTCCACGACGTTCAGACGTGATCTAACTGGTCACCGATTGACTAATTGGAATGAATTGCTACAGATGTTAGCTTCAATACAATTATCTGAGGGGACTGGTGAATTCCGATGGAGCCTCACCAAGAGTGGGGTTTTCTCGGTAAATTCATTGTACAGGGTGCTTACCATTCCTAGTCAACCGGTTATCAATAATAAGTGCATTTGGATGATGAAGATACCACTGAAAACGGAAGTTTTTTTGCATGGTACCTTCATCGCGGTGTGATTTTAACCAAAGACAACCTTGTTAAACGCAACTGGCACAGTTGTAAGAAATGTGTTTTCTGTCATCTAGATGAGACAATAAAACATCTTTTCTTCAACTGTAGGTTTGCTAGATCTATATGGTCAATCATTCAGATGCGTTCTACCTTATATTCACATCGTAGCGTTGCAAATATATTTGGCAATTGGCTAAATGGGGTAGATACTAGGTATCAAACGCTTATCAGAGTGGGCGCGATTGCAGTATTATGGACGCTATGGCTATGTAGAAATGACAAGGTTTTGAATGACACGAATTCTTATCTCGTGCAGGTCATTTACCGATGTACGGCTTTGCTCCGTTCATGGTTGCTACTTCAGGTGTCGAGGGTACTCCTCGGCAATGTCCTCCGTTTGGGGGTTAGGGTAGATGGAATCCTGTAGGCTGACACGAGACATCGGTTATCAAACAAGCTGGGAAAGCGATTTACCCAGGTTCGGGGCCCTCGATGAGGTAAAACCCTTACGTCCTGCTTGTCTGATCTTGATTATGAAAATATCGGGTTACAATGGGGTGCCGAAGGTTTTGGCTGTGATCTCGTCGAGAGGCTAAGTTCTACGGGGACCTAGCTCTGGACTTATGGTGGCTAAAATTGCTAAGATTGCGTATGTCCTCGGCAGCCCCTCTCCTGGCCCTTATATAGGGAGCCAGGTCTCGAGAGATATGTCCGGGTACGACTAGGTTACAAAGGGTCCTAGTTCTAGACTTTCCTTGTATTATTCGTCTCTTCGTCTTGTTCTTCAAGGAATCTTCTTCGGCACAGACGTAGTGGCCCACCTTGCCATCGAGTGCCTTCACATGGGCCTCCAGTTGGGCTGTACAGGATATGACAGTAACGGTTACCCAAAGGGTAATGCCCGCGTCAGTAGCCCTCGAGTGTCTAGCCGAAGATATTTCGGGTAGAGACTAAAGCATGCCTCCACCAAATATTCTCATCTCTTGATAAATCTTGTCCTCCTTGTAGATGCATCATCTCCTTCTATCGGGTGCGCGTTTAGCACTCCCGATGGGAGTAGCCCCCGAGTCTAGGTACGGATGCTTGCAACCGTGCGTAGACTCACGTTGTGTCACTCGAATGTCTTCTTTTGCGAAAGCTTTCTGTAGGTCTTCATAAGTCAACCGATACATTTATATCGGGGCTTCAATCTTTCAAGTAAGATTTAATGCGTAAAGGATATCGAGTAACGTGCCCAACTTTGCTGGTTAACTTCCGATGGCAAAACAACGCTACTCTACACAGAATCAAGTCCCCGGGCATGATCCTAGAGTGCAAAAAAGTTTGTCGGATGCGCAATCGGCACTCCCGATGGGAGTAGCCCCCGAGTCTGGTCACGGGTGCTTGCAACCGGGTGCAGACTAGGGCCAAACGATTCGAATATTCTAATCTTTCTTCAGATATTCCTTTCACGCCCTTTCTTGCAAGAAAGTCTTCAAATCCAAATTTATCGGGTGCGCGTTCAGCGCTCCCGATGGGAGTAGTCCCCGGGTCTAGGTGCGGATACTTGTAACCATGCGTAGACTCAAGTCGGCCCACCCGATGGTTTTAAATTTTCTTCGGATACTTCAAGCGGACTTTATGACATCACTGATGACGTAATCACTGTTGTAGTTTTGAATGATAGGACGTGGCCTGACGGGCCCATCCTACTTCTGCGCGGTTCTGTTTAAGAAATGACCACTACTTCCGTGCAGTTACCAAGGTGACTCATCGATTTCCGCGCTCGATGATGAGAAGAGATCTCTTTAATAAATTGGAAACAACGACACGTGCCCGCTCAATCTTCAGACTTCCTTTTACTTTATAATCTCTCAGGGTAAAATCTCCCCTTTCCACACTTTATCCTCGCACCCTTTCTTCCTCATTCATCCTTTTTGTTCACAAATACTGCACCGCCGCCGCCGTTTCCCAGATCTTCCGCAGATCTCATAATGGTGAAAAAGAAGAACCTTACTCTCGCAACCAATGTTGTGAGCAGGGGCGCCGCCGCCAAGACTCCTCCAAACCCGTCGAGGAGAAGCGCGTCAGATGCTCCTCCCCCAACTACGTCGCCGCCTGCGCTAGAAAGCTCCACGGCTGGGCCTATCCTCGGTGATTAGCCGGTTTCTACCACTACAAAGCGCAACGAGAAGAGGGCCCGGAGCCTTGGAATAATTTCTTTCGACGAGGGGAACGTTATTCTTCCAGGTGCGACTTCACGGCCCAATCCCCCTGCCGGTTTTATTGTGATGTTCTTATCCTTCTTGTATCGAGGTCTTTCGCTCCCTTCTCACAAATTTCTTCATCACCTCCTTCGAGTGTATGAGATCCAACTATGGCAGTTGACTCCCAATTCAATCATTCATCTTGCCATCTTTATCACCCTCTGTGAAGCGTTCCTGGGCATTGAGCCCCACTTCAGTTTGTGGAAGAAAATTTTCTTCGTGAAAAGATACAACTGCAGTGGTGGGACTTTCGTTATTGGTGGAGTTGGGTTTGTTGTTCGTAAAGAAGTTAATTACTTCAACTTCCCAATGAAAGAGTCTGTGCAAGGATGGAGGCTGAAGTGGTTTTATATTAGAGACTCGTCAACAGCCGACTCCCAGCTCCCCCAATTCTCCGATGTTCTGGAAGCCGAGCCCAAGAAATCTTGGAAAAATATCCTCTCACCCGATGAAAAACCAACAGTCGATAGGTTATTCCAAAGATTCCTTCGGATCAAGGAATCCGACGGCCAGACCATGATAGGTACTGAGGTAGCCGCTGTGTTCTTAAAGCGTCGAGTTCAGCCAATCATGTCTAGGACCCATCCGATGTGGCTGTATTCGGGCCCCAGGGATGAGACCAGAGTAAATATTGTTGAGTTATCTGAGAAGGAACTGCTTGATGAAGTTCGGCGCCTCACTCTCTTTAGCCAGGAAAATTCGATCCCACTGATATCTTCCCAACCACCATTTGATGTTGATCACCTACCAACCGAGGTAAATCTTTTCCTTCGTGCTCTCATTGTCCTGTTTCTTTTGATCATTTCAATTGTCATTATTCTCACTTGTTTACTTTGACAGATCCCTATAGCTCTCGAACGTTTGCAAGACCTGTCAAACAATACTTCCGAGAAAAGGATTCCTCGGTCCCTGTAGGATCCCATACTAAAGGAAATGCAAGCCCAAAAGATGAACATGATGATCCGATGAATCCTGAAGTTTCTTTCATCAATCCTCAATCCTCTGCCGATGATATACGTGATACAGCGGGGTCGATCCATGATGGCGACGCTGATCATGCTGCCTTTGTTGATGCATCTCCGGAGAAGGCCGAGGAGCTGCCCTTAAAGAGACCATCCGGCGGCTTTGCCGACGAAGATGATCTTTATGATTTGTAAGTCCTTGCTACTTTTTCCAGGATTAGGTTTTGACGACCATTCGTATTCGATTCTGACTTTGCCAGTTTCTCACCCTTGTAGTGAAGAGGGTTTCATCGAGCCTCCATCCAAGAAGGCTAAATCTTGTACCAACATGCCGAACCCAGCAGCCTCCGAGGCTTCGACTCCTGCTGCAGCCCCCCATGGCCCAAATTTCGACAGCTTCTTCCCTTTCCAAAGGGAAGGAGATTTCTATGACTTCCCAGTTACAACTTCTCCTCCTGGGAAACCTGTAAGCCTTTCCCGCTTTAATGATATATCCATTTGTGGTAACTCTCGAGTGGATCTTAATCAGGTTATATGTTCTCTGACGATTAGTTTTCCGTCTAATAATCATTTTTCCTTATCTCATAAGGATTTGCGAGTCGTTATCTCTTCTCTGGAGGCCTTCGCCTCCCAATATACTTCTCTTGAAGTTGACAAAGCCCGGCTGCAAAAGGAGGTCGAGTATTCTTCTTCAAAGTTGGATGGTGCAATAAAAATAGCTGCCGAGGCACGCCAGGAGGTTGATTCTTTAAAGGATGAACTCGAGGGGCTGAAGAGCAGGCTGAAGGACGAGGAAACATCCAGGCTTGCTTCCGAAGCTCGGATGATCGAAAAGGATGATCTTCTTCGCCAGTCTACTTTGGCCTTGCTCAGTAATTCTCTTTTGGCTTTCTTTTTGATTTTTTGCTTTACTGATTCAGTTTTTAGTTAGTGAACTCCTCCTTTTTCGTTCCTTGCAGAGGCTGCCGACATCCCTGCTGAAGTTCTGGACAAACTCCCGAACAATTCTCCGGCAAATGCTTTGTTGCTAACCCTCGAGTCCCACAAGCTTGTTCAGGACCTTCTTCAGAAGGGTAAGGGAGCCATGGCGAAGATGCATTCGATGATCTTCCCCAAGGTTGACCAGAACAAGACCTTGGGGTAGCTGGTCGATACTTTTTCCATCAACACGAAGGAGGTTATCGAGGTATTCAAACGTACTTCGCGCACCTACGGTGCCCTCCTAGCTTTTCAGCTTATGATGGGTCATGGTTTCAAAGCCAATATTGAAGAAATGTCCAAAGAACTACCGAAAGACCAAGATGGGCGATTTGTTGACTTGGGTGCCTTTAAGACCTCAGCACTTAAGTGTGCTCGCCAGCTTCTTGAGTTGGTCTCAGCAAATAAATCGTCCATTGGACCAAGCTTTTCAAACCAAACCCAAGCCCCTTGATTCCATTTTTGTAATCTTGCTCGGTTGAAAAAATTTCCTGTCATAAGACTTCTGTGATTGTAACGAATTCCGTACTGGCAATGTTGCCAGTATCCTCTTGTTATAACACTTTTATTTGCATGCTCCCGATGAGAGTGAATTCCAGTGTTGAACTCACATAATCCATCATGGCTTAATAATTTTTTGCAGGTTTTTCCTGTGCCTTCATTTACCAATGATTCTTCGGGTGCTTGCTCTGAAAATGATCGACTCCAATGCATGAAGGATCGAATTGCTCAGATGGAAAAGGATATGCGCAGTAATTATGCCTTGGCTGCTATTATCAGGAAGAAAAACGAACTTGCAGTTGACGCAGAACGCTATGCTCTTGCTGAGTTGCATAGAGCCACAGAAAGTTTAAACTGTAAGCGTCCTTGTCCTCTTGCTCCTTATTTTTCCTAAAAGGTATCCTCTCATCTTTCTTCGTTTCTCTTTCTAGTCATAGCTCTGAAGCCATCTGAGGAGAACAAGCGTATTCATGAGCGCGTGAATGCATTGGCTCAACTATCATCTTTAGATGAGGTTTTCTGGAAAGATCAATCAAAGGCTTCCACTGTCGCGAAGTTCCAAGATCGGGTCCAGCAGGTCCACCGTTTCTTCGACAAGTGCTATAAAGGACTCAGAATAATCTGGAAGACAATGTTCCCTTTGAACGGGTACCCTACCACGTTGTTGACTTTAATGTTAGAATTCAGTAATACCAGGAAGATCCGAAGCTTGGTTCGAGCACAACTTATCGCAGGAGCTAAAGCTGCGTTTGCCCTTGTTCTTGTATGGCATCCCTCAACAGACTTGATGGAAATTGCCAATGCTGTAGGTGAATTAGGGCCGTTTTACCCGAAGATGGAGCTTCCCGCCGCCATCGTTATCGAAAGGCTTGAAGAAGCCTCAACAGCAGCCGAAGAAATAGAGGCTCTACAGGAGTAGTCCAAAAATATGCTCCTATTGTAAGGAGAATGCCCCGATACTTGCTGCATCCGAATGTTCGTATGATTAGGGTTAAGCTAATTTATCGGCAGGTGTATATATATGTACCTCCTTTGTGGTAATGCCGTTGGCAAATTTTGAAGGAGTAAATCTTAATTACTCGTTTTACATCTGTATTATGATGTATACGTATGTTTGTCGGTAGCAAATTATTTGTGTGATCAGGTCGTGTTGTGGGTCTTGCTAAACCCGTTGTATGTGCAACTTTGCTTTCAACCGATGCATAACTTCATAGCAGTTCCCGAATAAATCGGTGGAACTAGATCTGCCGATGACTCTGTTGCTCTTTAATACTTTTGTAGTTTAAAGTAACGAACATGGGTCATTTTCGTGCGTGTTTCATTATCCTTGCTATCCGCGGCACTCTTTGAGACATCTATAGAGAAGGAAAAAGAGCAAGATTCCCATCGATTTTGCATCATAGCACTCGTAATTTCAGAGGTTTTTTTAGAGTGCAATCTCTTGGCGTATTTTCAATTAAACCGATGTTCGCTGTAGTATACGAACAAAGTTCCTGATGATGTAGTTCGGGTGTCCCGAATTACTGCAATACTTCAGAGAAATAAAACTTGACTCTTCATTAATAAAGTAAGCAAAAACTAAAGGGCTAAAAAGAGCCCTGCTGAAAAGAGAAAAAACTAAATATAATGCTATCCATCCTTTTAAACAAGAGGAGGGTTCTTCTTATCTTCGAGCTTGTACGACGTGTCGGTGGCTTTGGAAGCATCACTGGTTTCATCAGGAGTTCTTGCGGCGATTGCTGGAGTTTTGTTTTCTTCTATAATGGTCTTGCCATCAGCTGCCGAAGTTTTTACTGTCGAAGCTTCCAGAGCAAGATCGGCTGGTTTCTTCTTCAGTTTCTTGACGCGTTCATCTTCCTTACTATCAAGTGCTGACGATTTTGAAGGGAAGTCGTCAGTTTCCTGTTTTAGCCCGAACTTGGCAGCAATCCTCTGAAACGTGCGATCACAATTATCTGAGCGTGAAAAACTTCCATAGACTGTGATGTTTGTTCCATTGTTCCCAGGCATATTCAGCTTGAGGTACGCGTAATGCGGCACAACCATGAACTTGGCATAAGCTGATCTCCCGAGTATAGCGTGGTACTGTGATTCCCAGTTTACTACTTCAAACTCGATATTTTCCTTCCTGAAGTTGTCGGGTTTTCCAAAGACAACGTTCAAGTAAACTTTACCAAGAGCGTACGCCGGTAAGGTGGGGAGTATCCCGTGGAAACAAGTATATGTTTCTTCTAGCATCCTCATCGTAATTCCCATGCTTTTGATTGTGTCGAGGAATATCAGGTTTAATCCGCTTCCACCGTCCATGAAGACTTTGCTCATCTTAAACCCTCCAATTTGCGCCTCAACTACTAAGGCAGCGTGCCCTGGCTTTGGAATTGTCATCGGGTGATCTGCTCTGCTGAACATAATGCTCTGAGATGACCAGTCGATATATTCAGGAATATTAGCCATACTGCTTTCTACCAGGTTGATTTCTTGGGTGAGCTTCTTCATCTCCCTTCTCGAAACACCAGCTCTGTGAATCATACTCATTTGTCCACGTGGTGGCGAAAAAGACTCGTTAGAGTTGTGGGGCTGAACCTGCTCGACCTGGTGCTGAGGTGGCGGTGGTGGTGGAATTGGTTGTTGCTGCTGCTGCTGGACACTACTAGGAAAAGGGCTATAGCCGCAAGGGTTACCGCCGGCGCACCAAATTTTAGATACGCCGGTGGTATTTACTGCCGGCGCACCACCTTCTCAACGCGCCGGTGCTATTCTGTTTTCGCAGGCAAATCTGAAATTTTGTGCGCCGGTGGTAGCTAAGATTCTGGTTTGGATTGGTTTGGATCGCCCAGGTTGATAATTGATGTTGCCCTGCCGGCGGTCTAACAACATTGTGCGCCAGCGACATTTACGGTTCTAGCCCAGCGATACTTTAATGCCGGCGTCCTAAAAATGCGTGCGCCAGCGACATGAGGACATCCCTGCCCGCGTCCCCGTCTGTCCTGCGCGTGGCAAGTGCACAAAACACGCCCGCACCTCTGCATCTCTCTCACCCACCCACGTCTCTCTCTTCTCACCCCCGCACCTGCCCCTCTCTTTCTCTCAGATCTTTCTCTCAGATGCAGTTCTTCCTCTCCTCTCACCGCCAACACCTCCAGCCGCCGGTCTCGTGCCCTAGCCGGCCTCGTGCCATCGCGGCCCTCACGCCGTGATCTGGAAGGGGCGGCCCCCAGATCCACTCCGCCGACGAGATGATGCCCGTGATGCTGGTCCAGGACCGCGTCTTCCTGGACGGCGGGAGCAAGACGCCCACCTACCCGCGCGCCGCGCCGGGGTCGGACAGGCACCACCCGCGGCCCTTAGCCAAGAGCCTCTCCTCTCCATCGACGGCGCAGGCGAGATCGATCCGGACGGCGCAGGCGAGATCGATCCGGACGCCGCGAGGTCCTCCTCTCCTCGTCAACGGTAGCCTCCTTGAGCTCCCGGAGCGTGAACCAGGCGCCGGTGGCCTCGTCGAGCTCCACGCTGCTGGACGCCGCAGAGGTCCACCTCTCCATCGATAGCGCCGGCGAGGTCGATCCGGACGCCGCAGAGGTCCTCCTCTCCTCGTCAAGGCGCGGCGGCTTCCTCGAGCTCCCGGAGCGTAAACCAGGTGCCGGTGGCCTCCTCAAGCTCCACGCTACCGGATGCTGCAGCGGTCCACCTCTCCTCGTCAAGGCGCCGGTGAGCTCCTACCGCATCCCGCTCTGGATGGTGGCCACCGGAGCGGCGGAGCCGCGGCGACCGACGGCCTCCACCGCCTGCCTGGGCACTTCTTCGCCATCTACGACGGCCACGGCGGCAGGAACGACGAGCGCCGACGCGTCAAGGACGGCGACACGGAGCTCCGGCCGGCTGTGGAGAAGACGTTTGAGACCTGATCGCGTTTTTCTTTTCTTTTTAGGGTGGTCTTTGTAATTTTCCTTGTCAGTTGTGATGTGACACAGCCTGCGGGCATGTGCAGCCTTTTTTTAATCTTAAAATCCCATAGCGCTGGCGAACCTAGCCTACTGCGCCGGCAGTGTTTCGTACACCTCTGGCGAATGAACTGGTGCGCCGGCAGTACATACGTATCACTGGCGGCTTCCCTCTGGCGGGCGGAAGTGCGCCGGGAATAGCTCATTTTAGCTCGCCGGCATCTCAATGAACTGTCGACATTCCCTGAGCAAGTGGCTTGACTTTTTCTTGCCGTCTTTAGGGTCGATGTACGCATGCAGGTAGCATTGGGCGTTTATCTGCTCATCGAAGGGTAGCTCGGGGGTCCTTGGAGGCCGTGGTTTGTAGTTGCCACGGTTCCCAGAGTTACTCCGATTGCCGTCCTGTCGATCGTCTCGCCTGTCATCATACCGATCATCTTGTCGATCGGAATATCCCGCGGCTACCAAGTTGTTGTCATCATAACTGCGGTCTTTCCTTTTCTTACGATGTTCCCTTCGACCACCCGAATCATGCCTCGACTGATCGTCGTCTTCATTGTCACTGTGTTGTCGAGGCCTTCGCACGTTGTCTTCGCCATCAGCCCAGCTGTTGGCAATTTGCATTAACTTTGTTATGGTCTTCGGCTTCTTGCGCCCAACCTCCTCTATGTAGGTTTCACGTCGAATGCCATCGCTAAAGGCATCGATTGCTCTGTCGACGGAAACATCTTCGGTGGCGTTCAGGAGTTTAGTGAACCTCCCAATGTATGCACGCATCGACTCCTTCGGCTTCTGTTGGCAATGCCGTAATTCATCGATCCCAACATGCCTCTTGTATGTTGCTTGGAAATTTGTGACGAAAGCGTCTACCAGGTCATCCCACGACTTGATGGAACCCTTCGGCATGCCTCTCAACCAGGCCCGTGCTGAATCTTTCAGGTAAAGTTGCAAGCACTGCATTGCTGCTATCTGATTTCCTTTGTGTAGGATCACAGTCTGCAAGTAATCATCTATCCAAGACCTCGGCTCCTGCTGTCCATCATACTTAGCGGCATCAGTAGGAGTAGGTTTGAACCTTTTGGGTGGCATTCTCTCACGGATCATGTAGCTTAAACAATCAGCTCCCCTCATCTCGCCGTCGTACTCCTGGCTTTCTTCTGAGGTGTCGCTATCGTACTCCTCCCTTGCGGGTCGCTGTTGCCTGGCTTTGTCGATTCTACTCTGGGTGATTTCGTCTCGGGCGTCCCATGAGCGGTGCTTCGAGCCGCTGGCTTGGAGCGTGGACTTTTCCTTTCGTGGAACCAGATTGTCTCCCAAGATTGCAAGGCTTTCCAGGGCGCCCCGATGAGCTTGAGCCATAGAACCTTCGGGCCGTTGGTTGATAAGGTACGCCGCGAGGTTGGCAGTTGCTCCTTCAACGGTTTTTGGCCTTGACATACCCGTAGTGTCCGTAGTCATGAAGGACTTGGATAGGTTTGACGTTATTTCTCTAGCGTCGTCCTCCGAAAGTCTGGATAGCCTTGATCGATGCCTCCCTACACCTTGGCTGCTTCGGGACGCGCTTCCTCGTGAGCCCCTCCGAAAGTCTGGATAGCGTCGTCCTCTGGAAGTCTGGATAGCGTTGTTCACTAGATTGATCTGCTGCTAACAGACGTCTTTCGAGGGTGGCCTGCTCATTCGATAGTCGCTCCCAATTTTTCTCCAAGATAGAGCGATAAGCATAGAGGGTTCCAACAAAAGTTCCGGCGGGAAGCGGTGTGTTATTAAGTACGGCTGCCCGGGCTACTGCCCATTCTTCCTCCGCGATGGTGTAATCGCTGTTTTGTTACTCGCGTTGTTTTCAAAGTTATATCGTCAGCTGGAGCGAGGGGTGTGATCTCCTCCTCCTCCGTTTCCCGCGTTTCCTGCGTTATTGGCAGCATAGACTTGATGACACGTTGTTTTCCAGGTGGCCTTCTTGACAATGTTGTCGACACTGTCCTCTCCCGACGAATATCTGGCACCCCATATGAACGGTGTGTCACTCGATCCCAACCCATGCCTGGTATCGCAGTTCAGGCAGTAGTACGAGGTCATCGCCGATGATACAGGGTTATCGGATCTAACCGACATCGTAGACATCGACCGAGGGGTCGATGGTGGAGACGAATTCATCGAGTCTGTCAGGCCAGCCGAAAGATCGATTGACGATGACATGATCGATCCTGCGGCCGGTGGGGACGATTTCCTTGCTGATCTGGGGATGAACGGATCCAGCAAATGAAGGACTCCCTCCGCATTTGTAATATCCCAGGTTTAGAGACGATCGAGGGGTAGATTTTAGAAAGGGATGTGCATTGCATCGTAAATTCTGGGGAAATTTCGCGCTTTTAAAACAAAACTGCATCGAAGGGGTCAAGTTTCTCTCTCGACACCTTACAGGGTTAGGGTTTCGAGAGTGCAACAAACTTGTTTCCTATTCAACTAAGTTAGGGTTTTGAGAAGAGAGGAGAGAAATTGCATCACAACTTAAGTTGCATGATTGAATTCAAACTTAAGTTGCATTTGAAATTCAAATTCAAACATCAAAGGAATTTCTCATAATTCAAATGTGAGGTAATTCATTAACCAAATTATAAATAATAAACAATATGAATAATACAAATAATAAGTAAAGCTCATTAGAGAAAATGGGAGCTTTATTAATAAACACACAAGATACATTGTCTTTACAATATCCAGAAATGAAATATGAAATATTACAACATATTACAAGAATTGGAAAAATAGAAAAAGAAAAAGAAAGAAGATTACAATTTAATGGAATTCCTAAACTACAACTTGATCTTCAAGAATCCCTGGATCAAGATGATCTTGCAATCCATCTTGATCATCTCCAAGTCCCTGCATACAAGCAAAGCAAAAACAAGAGTTATGCCAAGTGGCAAAGCCACTTGGCAGATTAGCCTAAAGAAAGTGAAATGTGAGGAGATATGATCAAGCTCTGCCGAGCTGATCTTCTCACAGCCCAAGTCCCAAGTCAGGACACACACAGCCAAGCTGCTCACCATGCTATGTGCATGCTCAACAGCATACACAAGCCAGTGAGTCACCAACAAGCTGCAGGCCTTGTTGTCGACCAGAGAGGGAGAAGAAGGCCACATAAAAGCCTCCACAGTAAACCCTAGCCACTTCCATCGACAAGCAGCTAGGTAAGTCCACCAGAAATCAAGAACACAAGAACAGGAAGAACAACACTGCTGTTCAACTTGCTCAAACCACCACAACACCAAATCAGGCACCACAGGCTTGCAAGGAGGAGCAGGGCAAGCAAATCAAATAGCACTGAAGCAATCCTCTACACCAACAAATGATCTAGGAGTTGGAGTGAGGTATAAACAAGATCATCTTGAGCAAAACCAAGTTTTGCTCATAAATAAGCATACTATGCATCACAGGAGCACAGAAGGGTAGAATACCCTGTTTGTGTCATCATCTGGCTAAAATGCCATTTGGTGCAAGCAAATATGGGTAAGGCCATTAGGTAACCATCCTATGGGAACATCAGTTATGCCAAAATAGTGGCACAACAAAAGAAATCCAGCAAAGAATGAATTCACAGCTAGCCTAGCCCAACACACTTAGCACCTATAGCTAGCTATGCCATCAGACTATAGACAAATCCTTGTCTATATATTTTCTCAACATCAAAAGCCAATGGAAGTACAGTATTGGATCAAGCCAGTGAGCAATTATTCAATCCCAGCAAACAATCACCAACCATAGCAAGCCACAGAGAGGGGAGCTACCCATGACAACATCACAAGTGCTGCCAGGGCCACCTCAACCCAAATCCAACACTTGAAATCACCACATCATCACCCATCAGGGTTCAGTAGTGGGCTAGGGTACCCAACCAGTGGTTGGCATCCAGCTAGCCCTAGCAAATTTATGGAAATGATCATCACTTAATCACAGTTCACATCATTCATCCATTTGTTCAAGTAAGATAAACAGATAAATGAAACAGACAAGTAATTGATGCACCAGAGTCTTGCAAATGATCCAATGGATCATTGCAAGCATCCACTGATGCTTGAGAAAGCACCAGCACACACAGGCCAAGCCTGTATGATGCACACACAGCACAGGGTGAGCACCAGAGAGTCACAGAAGGAAGCACAACAGTTAACCCTCAAGCAAATGATGATCAGCTGATCATCAGAGCTTGCTAGCTCTTACTACAGATTGCCATAGCCACACACAACAACAGGAATTAACCAGCTACTGAAGAATTACACCAAGCCATAACTGAATAAACAGATACTGAATTAATGACCTTAAGATTGTATCCAGAAGCACATCAAAAGCATGATGTACCACTGGATCAAGATACACAAGTAAAGTACATATCACTTATCACTGAATAATACTGTTAAGCCAACAGCAATGCTCAATTGAGCATGCTCATGAATTTGAGCACAAGAAATAGCACACCATGGCTCTGGCACTTGCAAATTTGCAAGCATTATACAAAATCATCAAGCCAGGGCAGCATAAATGAATACACTTGAGTATTTAGCAAGTATAATAACAAGAACAGAGGCACAGAGATAGAATTAAGCAAGAATTGCAAGCATAGGCAAGCACTGAGCCTAGGGAATTTTGCACAAAAGCATGGCAGGGCTGCACACAGCAGTAACACAAGCACTGGCATGGTCATGGCAGCAATGGCCAAGGCCAGTGGAGCACAGCAGCACAAACAGCACAGCAGCAGCACAGCAGCATACGCGCTTACGCAGGCTAGCAAGGCACAGCAGCAAAGCATCAGCACGGCGAGTATCTCTACAGGGAGATGCAAGCCAGTGACTGAGCAAGGTGCAAAAGAGGAGGAGGAGAGAAGAGAGCAGAACAGAGAGGGGGAGGAGGAGGCGATGGTACTCACCAGTGAGGCGGAGCGAAGAGCACGACCATGGCGGCCACGGCGGCACACGCCGGGGCGCGGCGGCGCCAGGCCAGGCCAAGCCACGGCGACGCCACAACACCATCACCACCACGGCTGAGCACGGCGGCGCCACGACATCTGGAGCATCGGCGGCGATGAGATCGCCACGGCACTCCACGCCAGGCGACCAGAGGCGAAGGGGCGAGACGAGCAGGCGGCGCATCACAAATCGCCGCGGTGGATCTGAAGCGCCGTTGAACGGCGGTTCAGATGCGCCATACCTCGCCGGCGGCGACGGATGGAGATGGCCGGAACAATTCGGAGAAGACGGCGGCGACGCGGGAGTCGCGAGAGAGGAGGTTAGGGTTGCGAGCGAGTGAAGGAGAAGGGGTCGGTGCGACCGACCGAGCCCAAGTGTGGCTCGGGTTAGGGTTAACCACTGGGCCACACTGACATGTGGGCCTAGGGGCAATTGTGCCATTTCACAAATTAATAAAAATGCTGAAACTTTGAAAATCAATAGTAATGTTTACTAGCTCTAAAAAAAATAATTAAAAATATGAAAATCACTCAGTATAAAAAACTCTATCATAATAAAATATGAAATAGAATTTTTGAAGTTAAACAAGAATAAGTTCAAATTTGATGATTTAAATAATCATTTAAATCACACATTTTATTTTCAATAATGAAAATAAGTCCATAAATTCTTTCGGACTTTAAAAACACCTTGACAACATTTCAAGGTTGTATTTTACCCTAAATAGAGTATCCCTAAGTCATTCTTAGTATTAACCTCTCACAGGAAATGATAAAGACATCGGAAGGGGGGAACAAACCCTAAAACTGGAATCATGCAGAAATGCTTCTTTAACCATTGCCCTTATCGGACAATGATGCTATTTTTCAGCAACAGAGGACAAGGGTCAGTCCACACCATCCAACTGCAACACTTTGCAGTGTTCAGGCAAGTTCATCGCTTGCTCATGTCATTTGAGTATTTTTACCAAATTACTTGCAAAGTACTATGTTTATCACTATTGCATAAAAAGCAAAACCACTATTTTCATAACTATGAATATGACTAAGTGGTGGGCAATGGAACCATGGATTGTGTTGATATGGTGGAGGTTCCATTGCAAGGGTTTATATCCATCTAGGATTAAACAACAAATGTCGTCCAATGATTCTTGTGCCGTAATACCCGTGTTAACCATAAGATCCGGAGTGGGACGGAATAGTCAATCGTATTTCCACCTCTTGTACATCAACGGATGCGCTTACCATAGCGGTTGTATCTTGCAGAGCAATTGGAGGGTGGGGAGCCCCTTCTAATTCCCCACGGTATTGTTGTTGCTTACCGTAGAGGTTGCTGCTTGCGGAACAACTGGAGGGTGGGGATCCCCTTCTAATTCCCCACGGTAATGTGGTCTATGATGGGTTGCAGCTACCGGCGAAGGAGTTTGGTTCGATCCCAGACTGTCGTCGTGGTCGGGGTCCATCCTTAAGTGGTGTAAGAGGACCGACGAGGACCCAGGGTCGGGGTTTGCAACAAAGGGTGGGTGTGCGAGGTAGTGGAGGAATATGATTGGCTATGACCTTATACCGGGCCTCACACCGAAGGAAGTGTGGACGGGAAAGCTGCCCGGTTGGCACCAAGGTTAAGATCTCTTATGGGTAAAGCAACACACCTCTGCAGAGTGTAATGAATCGTGACCTGTCACTCCTTGTTCCGGGATTTGGAACTGCGAACGCTGCCGGAAAGGAACTCCATGAAGTTCTAGTGAACCGGTGAAGGCTGACGGACATAGTTCTTTGAAATAAAAGAAACCTCTTGAAGAAATGTTTATCAAAACCTGCATTGGTATTAGACTTCCTGGTCTAATATCGTAGCTAGTGCATTAAACACCTCTTTTCTATAATGAACTTGTTGAGTACGCTCGTACTCATACCACTCTTAAATCCCCTGCTTAGATTGTCTGAATCATCTGGAGGAGGACAACGACAACCCTGAAGGGGCCGAACTCATCGGCTATGAAGAACCAGACCTCTCTGGAGGTGTTGAAGGTGTAGACTACCTCATAGTCTACGGAACCGGGGAGGGTTCCGGAGGAGAGCACGTGTAGACCTACCAAGTAGTATTAGTATCCGAGCAGTACGAACTCTTAGTACTTAACTGCTCGAGGAGAATAAATGTATAATCTAGTAAGACTCTTATATTATAAGTTAAGCTGGGTTCGCCTCGAACCCAAGAGTATCCCTCTTAGGACCCAAGAGGAGCTCCGAGATGATATGTACATGTTGCTTGTAATAATAAATGAATGAGTTATGGACCTGCTATGTTCTGTTGTACTACTCTGAGGGATGTAATATTTGCGGATTGGTACTTCGTGAATGTTATATCAACGACTGGCATACTACAACATGCAGTGGTATATATGCAGGGTCACCACAAAACTCTCCCGGTATTGATTACTACTTGTTATTGGTGCTATTGAGTGAAACCATTGAACCAAGGTTTATGTTCAGATTGTTATTCATCATCATATCACCTCTGATTATGTTCCATATGATGTCTCGTGAGTAGTTCATTTAGTTCTTGAGGACATGGGTGAAGTCGAAATGTTAGTAGTGAATTATGTTGGGTAATATTCAATGGTTTGATATTTAAGTTGTGGTGTTATTCTTCTAGTGGTGTCATGTGAACATCGACTACATGATACTTTACCTTTATGGACCTAGGGGAATACATCTTGTATTCGTTTGCTAATTGTGGGATTGCCGGAGTGACAGAAACCTGAACCCCTGTTGGTATATCGATGCAGGAGGGATAGCAGGATCTCAGAGTTTAAGGCTGTGGTTAGATTTATCTTAATTACTTTCTTGTATTTGCGGATGCATGCAAGGGGTATAATCACAAGTATGTATTAGTCCTAGGAAGGGCGGTGCATTAGCATATGTTCACCCACACAACACTTATCAAAACAATGAAGATTAATCAACTATATGAAGCGAAAGCACTAGACTAAATTCCCGTGTATCCTCAAGAATGTTTGGTCATTATAAGTAAATAAACCGACTTGTCCTTTGTGCTAAAAAGGATTGGGTCACTCGCTGCAATTATTACTCTCGCATTTTACTTACTCGTACTCTATTTATCTGCTATATCAAAACCCCCTGAATACTTGTCTGTGAGCATTTACAGTGAATCCTTCATCGAAACTGTTTGTCAACACCTTCTGCTCCTCGTTGGGTTCGACACTCTTATTTATCGAAAGTACTACGATACACCCCCTATACTTGTGGGTCATCAGAGCACATGGAGTTTCCCGGAAAGACGGTCATGATCAAGATGCAAGAGAATCTATCAGACATGTGACAGTTTAGGTATGAACTCTATCTGTTTTGACAACAAGAAAAATCAGGCCTTCACAGGTTCTAGATATTTCCCCTCTTCTCATTTTATCATAAAGATTTTTTGGTTATCCATTGTGTCTCTGTTTTTCAAGATTTAGTCTTTTGTTTCGTGCTATGCAGCAATGAAAGAGGCTTAACTGAGGCATTGTGGAGTTCGTGGTGATGAATGTGCCTCGAGAACCTCCTCCTTTTGCCCTGCTCGCTGAGGTCAAAATTCATAATATCTGCATTACTTATTGGTTAAGATCTGCAATCTCTACATAATGTAGAGTAGAGAAAAAAATACTCAAGTGATCATTTTTTTTAATCTATGATGGCCTTTTGAAAGTATCTGGTTATGTAGCAAGGATTTAGGTTATTCTTCCCATGTTCACGGCCTGCCACTTCTTTCTCCCTTGTGATATATAAAATTAAAAATTGAGTTCTTATGCAAGGGCTATACTTATCTCAGGAATCTGGCCCATATGTATGTGTGCAAATTCAAGGTTCTAATGAAGGGAAATTTATTTTCTTACTCTACACATTATTCACTTCATCTACTTAACAAATTAGCAACGGCCAAGGTATAAGATCTCATCGATAGATCTTTTTATTCAGTATAGAATTTATGAAGTTGTGTACTTTTAATGCAGATTAACAAGTTCATTATCAGCAGACGGTTGGATCACAACTGAGTTTCTGGTAGGTCAATTATTCTAAAATAATGTTCATTATATAGCTCTTGAATGTATGCTTTGTGGTGATACCATAGCATGATTATTTGTATGACACTGTGAAAAGGAAATGTCTCAAATTTAACTTCTTCTCTACAAAAGTTTAATCTTAGACAACCACAATGAAAAACGCCCTGGATGTGCCACAACCTTGTTTGTTAATCTGGTTTGTAATTTTTTTGGGTCTGATATAAGAGAGTAGATGGTATATGATCATTTGATAATTACCGTGATTTTATAAATCTGTATTCTGTGTTAGTCAGAAGATGCTTTAGATAAGAAGCGGGTTAGAGATGGAAATCATATAAGTGTGACTAATACACCCATCGGCTTCAGCACATGGACACAAGATTAAAATGCTTTATTTTCTTTGATCTACCTTATTCTCATAGGTGTAAAATAATTTGATCTTTGCTTCTCTATTTCTTAACATGGAGACCATGCTTTTCATGGTTTTAGAAATCTTTACTATTAAATTGCTATAGGACCGGCACGTCGTACGTCTGGCTCGTCGCTGTGTCCGCGCTCCCTCGCTCCTCGCCGCGTCCGCGCTCCCTCGCTTGGTTCATCCACGACTGGGCCGGCCCAGTAGATGGAAAAAACGTACACGACGTGGCCGCTCACAAGTCAAAACATAAGAAAGGGTCAGGGTCACCCAACGTCCAGGGCGTTGGTGTCCAACCGAAAAAGTTGGAGACGAGATCGACCACCACGACTCTCAGTCTAACGCCCGGCAGCGAGACACATGAGAGGAGGCGAGGGCCATCACGGTGACGCCGGCTCGACATCGCTGTCCCAGCTGGACGGGACAAGCGGGCAGGTCAAGCGGGCAGGCTGCGGAAAACAGCTCCATAGGTAGGTTAGGGTAGGAGCGCCTCCCAGCAGGTAGGAGCGCACGCCGCCGCGGCGACCGTCGCCGGTGACCCCCTGGTCCCCGGCACCGTCCCTCCTCTCTTCCTCTCTCCCCCGGGTGGGCATGGCTTCCTCCGCGTCGCACCCACCAGGGTTCTCGCAACGCTGGTAGCGGTCAAGAAGCGCGGAGTCGGTGTCTTCGGCGTCGCCGGCGAGAGACGCGCACGTCTCCGGCATGGGGCTGTCCTCCGCCTCGTCGGGGAATGGGGTGGAGGCCCCGCGCGTGGAGCTGCAGCCGCAGGCCCCGGCGGAGGAGCAAGGCCGTGTCCAAGACCGCCTGGCCTGGGAGCAGCCGAGGCCGTCGAAGAGATCCATGTGGAGAAGGCGCGTGGAGGCGCGGAACGATGCGGTGGCGGGTCGCAGTGCCGCCGCGCCGGAGATGGAGGGTCTTTGTTTCCGTTGCTATGAGCCAGGTCACCGGAAATGGGAGTGCACCAATGAGGAGATTTGCGTTCGGTGTTGGGCTCGCGGGCACCCCGCCAGGGAGTGCAAGAGGCCCCGCAGTCCGGCGTCCGAGGAGGAACTGAGGAACCTGGCCCTCGCCAAGCTGGCGCGCCGCCGCTCGCCGGACCGTGGCGCTCAGCTGGGAGCCAGGAGGGGCCCTGCCAGGGAGCCTCGGCGTGCGGCCACACCCCCACCGCCACCACCTCGGCCCGCCCCGCTTGCTGCTGCGCCTCCACCACCACCGCCGCCACCGCCGCCACCACCTCCGCCGCCGAGGGCTGCCGCGGTTGCCCCTCTCCCCCTGTGCTTGCCGCCCATGGAAGCTTGGCCGCCGCTTTCCGTCCAGCCGGAGCCCGTCACGGCGGGAGCGCCTGTGCACCAGGCTCCTGGCCTGTGCGTCGTTCGCAGAACGGCTGCGATGTGTGACCTGGAGCGCCGGCTCCGTTTCGCCATGGTCGCCTCCATCGGAGAACGGAGGCCGAAGGTTTCGTCTGAGCAGGTGGCGGCGGCGTTGCGTTGGAGGGGGATTCCGGCCACCTCCTTCTCTGTGCACGCACACGCTCCGGAGGACTTCCTCATCGTGCTGGAGTCTGCGGAGCTCAGAAGGCACGTCGCGGCCTTGCCGTCCGTCTTGGTGGCGGGAGCGCCGCTCGTGTTCCGGCCGTGGAACCGGCAGTCTTAGGCGAAGCAAGTTGCCCTCAGGTCTAGGGTGTCGCTGGTGATCGAAGGCATACCTCCTCATGCCTGGGACGTGGACGTAGTGGAAGATCTGCTGGGGAAAAGTTGTGCAGTGGAGGAGGTCGCGCCGGAGACGAGGTCTAGAGCAGACCTGGCATTGTTCAAACTCTCGGCCTGGACCTCGGAGCTAAGTGCGATTCCAGTGGCTAGGATGCTTGCTGTTCCCGAGCCGCTGATGGAGGAGACGCGCGAGAGGTCGCCGGCGAGGGAGCTCCCGGCGGCAGAGTCGCACGCGCAGATGTCCACGGGAGTGAAGGAGATCAAGACTCTGCAGTACCCTATTCTCATTCACGTGACAGAGGTTGAGGAGCCTTGGAGCCTGGGAGGTGAGGGCGCAGAGCGTCAAGGAGAAGATCCTCATGGCGGCCATGGCGGCGGTGGCGGCGACGCTGGCCGTCGCCGGAGAAGAACTTGCCAGTGGCGGAGGGGATCCCCGGATCTGCGTTGTGGGCCTGGTGGGCTTGCCCAGTCACGTCGGAGTGGGACAGGTGGTGCATCGCGAGTGGTGGACGGGGGCTCGTGGGGCCTACCTCTGTTGGACCGACCTGTCCCTTGCTCGGTCAAATTGGCGGCGCCGCCTTCTGCGTCGTCAGGGAGGAGCCAGGTGCTTCTTGTGGAGACCGCCAGAGACAGGGTGGAAAGTAGGGAACCGGTGGGTCAAGGGAGAGAGCATGCAGCCGTTGGTCCTATCCTTGCAGCGCGATCGGCGGAGGTGGCCCTGGGTCCGTGTGTGATCGGCGAGGGAGATGCGGCGCATATTCCGAGACAGGTGTCTGAGGCGGGCCCGGTGATGGCGACCGATCAGGGCAGAGGGGGTGTTCTTTGGCAAGATGCCCTTGAATCGCTGCCGACAGCGGTGGATCCCGAGGCCGATCAGGAGGCCACGTCTCTCGATGCTGATCCGCCTGCTGCGCCAACGGGCGTTTCTCATGCTGCGGGAGGGGTCCAGTTGGGACCAGATCTGGAGGCAGCTGTCACCCTGGACGTGGAGGAGTTGGGCCCAGATTCGATGGGGCCCACGGAGAAGGGTGCCGTGGCAGTGGGCTCTGGTGCAGTTCTGAACGTGGGCACTGTCCAGGCGTCGCCGAACGAAGATTCGTGGATGGGCACAGAATCGGCTTCAGACTCGAGCGATCATGCAGACCCAGAGCTGGAGAAGGTGGAGCTCGCTTGGGGCAAGAAGGAGGAGTATTTCCAGGTGTCTCTTTCGGGAGCAGATCCTGGTGGGCCATTATGCGCAGACAGTAGCCCTAGTTGCAGAGCAGTGCTGGATAGACAGTGGAATCTGGAGAGTGGGGACAGTGAGCTTCTGGGCTCCACATGCGTCTCCTATACTGGACCCAACAGTGCCATGCAGATGGTTCCGCGCCGAGCTCAGAAGAGCCCCGTTCTGGAAGAGGTTTCACAGGGAGTGTTGATACGTCTTCGACGTATCGATAATTTCTTATGTTCTATGCCATATTATTGATGATACCTACATGTTTTATGCATACTTTATGTCACATTCGTGCATTTTCTGGAACTAACCTATTAACAAGATCCCGAAGTGCCGCTTCCGTTTCTGCTGTTTTTGGTTTCGTAAATCCTAGTAACGAAATATTCTCGGAATTGGACGAAACGAAGACCCAGGTTCCTATTTTCACCGGAAGCATCCGGAACACCCGAGAGCCGCCGGAGGGGGCCCTGTGGGCCCCAGATGATAGGGTGGCGCGGCCTGGGCCCTGGCCGCGCCAGCCTATGGTGTGGCCACCCCTTCGACCCTCCTGCGCCGCCTCTTCGCCTATATAAAGCCTCCGTCGCGAAACCCCCGATACGAAGAACCACGATACGGAAAACCTTCCGCAGCCGCCGCCATCGCGAAGCCAAGATCCGGGGGACAGGAGTCTCTGTTCCGGCACCCCGCCGGAGCGGGGAAGTGCCCCCGGAAGGCTTCTCCATCGACACCGCTGCCATCTCCACCGCCATCTTCATCACCGCTGCCGCTCCCATGAGGAGGGAGTAGTTCTCCATCGAGGCTCGGGGCTGTACCGGTAGCTATGTGGTTCATCTCTCTCCTATGTACTTCAATACAATAATCTCATGAGCTGCCTTACATGATTGAGATTCATATGATGATGCTTGTAATCTAGATGTCATTATGCTAGTCAAGTGAGTTTTACTTATGTGATCTCCAGGAGACTCCTTGTCCCACGTGTGTAAAGGTGACAGTGTGTGCACCGTGTGGGTCTCTTAGGCTATATTTCACAGAATACTTATTCACTGTTGAATGGCATAGTGAGGTGCTTATTTATATCTCTTTATGATTGCAATGTGTTTGTATCACAATTTATCTATGTGCTACTCTAGCAATGTTATTAAAGTAGTTTTATTCCTCCCGCACGTGTGCAAAGGTGACAACGTGTGCACCGTGTTAGTACTTGGTTTATGCTATGATCATGATCTCTTATAGATTGCGAAGTTAACTATTGCTATGATAATATTGATGTGATCTATTCCTCCTACATATGCATGAAGGTGACAGGTGTGCATGCTATGTTAGTACTTGGTTTAGTCTTTTGATCTATCTTACACTAAAGGTTACTAAAATATGAGCATTATTGTGGAGCTTGTTAACTCCGGCATTGAGGGTTCGTGTAATCCTACGCAATGTGTTCATCATCCAACAAGAGTGTAGAGTATGCATTTATCCGTTCTGTTATGTGATCAATGTTGAGAGTGTCCACTAGTGAAAGTCTAATCCCTAGGCCTTGTTCCTAAATATCGCTATCGCTGCTTGTTTACTCGTTTCATCGCGTTACTACTGCTGCGTTACTACTGCTTGTTTATTGTCCTGGGCAAAGCACTTTTCTGGTGCCTTTGCCACTACTTATTCATACCACCTGTATTTCACTATCTCTTCGCCGAACTAGTGCACCTATTAGGTGTGTTGGGGACACAAGAGACTTCTTGCTTTGTGGTTGCAGGGTTGCATGAGAGGGATATCTTTGACCTCTTCCTCCCCGAGTTCGATAAACCTTGGGTGATCCACTTAAGGGAAACTTGCTGCTGTTCTACAAACCTCTGCTCTTGGAGGCCCAACACTATCTACAAGAATAGAAGCACCCGTAGACATCAAGTGTCTGCTGATGTGGACATAACAGAGAGAGAGCTGCAGCAGGAGAAGCTCGCTCTAGGGCGTATCAAGACGTTCCGTGCCTCCATTCTCAAGAAGTTGGCACCACCACTACTCCGTGAAGTGGAGAGCTAGCTCATCCAGACCGAGAGCTGATGCGCCGCCTTTCACACCCAGGCGTATGACTAGGAGTGCAGCAGTTGCGGTTGAGGCGAGGGGAAAGAAGGAGACCAAGGCTTCTGCCGCAGAGACAGTGCTGCTCAAGGCACTGGGCATCTGCCCTGAGGAGTTGACAGTGGATGAGGAGCACCTGGCTAGCTTCAACGAGATCTTTGACTCGCCACTGGGTGACCGACACGTGAGGGTCATGGCGTCCATCTTCGGCAATATGGTGCCCCGGAGTTTCTAGCAGCATGAGAGCTGCAGAGTAGTGGTAGCGGCGCATTAGGCGGCTAGTAGAGTGGAGTGGAGTTTGTATCAGTCTTTTTATGGATTGCAATCTAGAGATGCTGTTCTGGAACGTTCGCGGCACAAACGATCCAGCTAAGAGGAGTGCCATTAGGGAGTTCATTGGGAGTCTGCATGTGAGTATTGTATGTATCTTAGAGTCTAAAGTTGCGGAGGTAGATGAGTTTTATGTCTCGCAGTGTTTGGGATCGTCTTTTGACGGTTTTGCGTTTCTGCCTGCGGATGATACAAGAGGAGGTGTGGTGCTTGCTTGGGACTCGTCGGTAGTGAATATTGACCATGTCAGCCATGATACCTATGCCATTACCGGAGAGGTTACGACCAGAGAGGGCGCTAAGTGGTGGCTCACCACTGTGTATGGGCCCCAGACCGCAGAGGAGAAAACTGTGTTCTTGGAGGAGCTAACGGAGAGGAGGTCCCTTTGCCCTGGGCCATGGGTGGTTGCTGGAGATTTCAACATGATTCTTAATGCATCTGAGAAAAACAATGACAACCTAGATAGAAGCACGATGCAGCGCTTCAGGGCCTTTGTCCACGAGCATGAGCTTAAGGACCTGTACATGCATGGGCGGCGCTATACTTGCAGCAATGAGAGGGAAAGAGCTACCCTTACACGTATTGATAGGGTGCTGGTGTCGGTGGATTGGGACTTGCAGCATTTTGACGCAGTGTTGCAAGGCCTATCATCGTCGGTTTCGGATCATGCGCCGCTCCACCTGGCTCTCAATGCGGCTTTCAGGCCCAAGAGGAGGTTCAGGTTCGAGACCTGTGGGCTTAAGTTGGAGGGTTTTGATGAGGCGGTCAAGGAGGCTTGGGTTTGCGACCCCGCAATTGTTGACCCTTTCCGGAGGCTTGATGCGCTCTTCAGGAATGCAGCAGAGCGCCTGCAATCCTGGGGACAAAAGAGAGTTGGGAATATCAAGATGAATATTGCGATAGCAAATACCCTAATCCTACGTCTGGATGTTGCGCAAGAGAGGCGTACGCTCACCCCTGTGGAATCTTGGCTAAGGAAGATGCTCAAGCAATCGGTGCTTGGGCTTGCTTCGCTAGAGCGAACCATGGCAAGGCAAAGATCGAGGATCCGTTGGTTGAGAGAGGGAGACGCCAACACGGCGCTATTCCATGCCGTGGCTAATGGTAGAAGAGTGAAAAACCATATAGCTTTGGTGAAGATTGGAGACGAGCTAGTCACCGATCAGGAGGAGAAAGTTGAGGCCTTCACTGAGGCGTTCGCACAGCTGCTAGGGAGAATGCAGCCCAGAGAGTATACTATGGAGCTGGGGGAACTAGATATACCGAAGGCCGACCTTCAGGAGTTAGATGAGATGTTCTCGGAGGAGGAGATCTGGGGAGTGGTCAAGGACCTACATCCGGATAGGGCGCCAGGACCAGATGGGTTCACTGGAGCCTTTTACCAGAGAGCGTGGCCAGTGATCAAGAGAGACATCATAGCTGGGCTACTCAAACTCAGTGTTGGAGATGGTCGCGGTTTCGCCCGGCTAAACAGAGCCCTGATCACGCTGATCCCAAAAAAACCTGATGCCATGGAGATTAAGGATTACCGCCCCATTAGTCTGGTACACAGCTTTGCCAAGCTCTTCTCCAAGTTAATGGCAAACAGACTACGGAGAAAGCTGTGTGATGTGGTGAGCACTAACCAATCAGCGTTTATACGTGGAAGGTCCCTTCATGATAACTTCATTCTTGTGAGACAAGTGGTAAGGAAGATCAACCAGAGGAGACAGCCAGGAGTGCTACTGAAGCTTGACCTCACAAGAGCCTTTGACTCTATCTCGTGGAGTTTCCTTTTTGAGGTGCTAAGGCGCATGGGATTTGGAGAGCGTTTCCTCAAGTGGGTTTCGGTTCTGCTATACACACCAAATACCAGAGTTCTGGTAAATGGAGTGCCAGGCCGCAGGTTTGTGCATGTCAGAGGGTTGAGACAAGGTGACCCCACTTCACCTATGTTGTTCGTCGCGGCTATAGAGGTGTTGACGGCGGCGATCAAGAAGGCCACGGAGAATCAACTCTTCTCCAGGCTGGCGGGGATCACGGAGCTTCAGAGAATCTCTGTCTATGCAGATGATGTTGTAATCTTCTGCAAGCCGCTGATACCGGAGCTAGAAGCGGTCAAGGCCATTCTACGCGTCTTTGGAGAAGCCTCCGGGCTATGCGTGAACTATAGGAAAACCTCGGCCACGCTGATCCGAGAGCGGGACGGAGATGCTGACAGAGTTGCGGAGGTTTTGGGATGTGAGGTTGTGGGTTTTCCGATAAAATACCTTGGCATGCAACTGTCCTTGAGACCGTTGACAAAGGCGGAATGGCAGCCGCTGATTGACCAAGTCATACACTGTGTTCCAGCTTGGCAGAGAGGGATGATCCAGAAATCTGGCAGACTCGTTCTTATTAAATCGGTGATAAGTGCGCGGCCTATTCATCAGTTGATGGTTGCAGAGGCACTAGCCTGGGTGCTGGAGGAGTTGGTTAAATGGTTGAGAGCTTTCTTCTGGGCTGGCAAAAAGGAGGTGAATGGAGGTCAATGCCTGGTAGCCTGGGACACTATTTGCAAGCCAACCCGGTTTGGAGGTCTGGGAGTGAAAGACCTGAGGCTGCAAGGCTTGGCTCTGAGGGTGAGATGGTGTTGGTTACGTCGTACGGACCCTTTGAGACCATGGCAAGGTCTGCCTGCGACTAATGACCCAGAAGCTAGTGAGGTGTTCCAGAGCTTGGCGGATTTCAGAATAGGAGATGGTGAGAGCACTCTCTTCTGGATAGACAGATGGATTAATGGCAGAAGCGCGGGGATATTGCCCCGATGGTGACGGCTTTAGTCCCTGCTAGAAGGAGGAACGCTAGGAAGGTAAGTGAGGCTCTACAGGATGACTCCTGGCTCTCAGATGTAGTGGGGGAGCTGTCTATCGATGGGTGGATGCAGTGCACCCTGCTCTCGGAGGCGATGGAGAGAGTGCCCAGGGATGGGGAGAGGCCGGATCAGATTGTCTGGAAGGGATCGGCGTCGATCAAATACACCACCAGTGCGACCTATGACATGCTTTGCCAGGGGAGGATATCCTGGGCCATGGCGGAGCCAATTTGGAGATCTTTTGCACCGCTAAAGTGCAAAATCTTTGGCTGGCTGGCGCTCAGATACAGGCTTTGGACCTCTGACAGGAGGGCTCGACATGGGCTGCAAGATCTCCCGGATCCCTGCGCTACTTGTCTCCAGGAGGAGGATAACGTCGACCATATTCTGTCGCATTGTCCGTACGCCAAGATGGTCTGGCTCGGCTGCTTGAGAAGACTTGGATCACAGCTCCAGGAACCCTAGGAGAACACCAATCTTGAGAGATGGTGGACTGAGGCGAGGAAGAGACTTCGGAGGGAGGACAGAAGAGGGTTTGACACACTTGTCTTGCTGATTGCCTGGACGTTGTGGAAACAGAGAAATGCCAGGGTCTTTGGTAACCTAGAGAGGCAGCTGTCCACGGAACAGATCATTGAATCTGTGCTAGAGGAGTTCGGTCTTTGGTGGGCCGCGAGGGGAGGGGAGCGGAGAGTCTTTTGGAGAGAGTAGGTCTCTAGGCTAGAGTGGTGTGTGTGTGGGTTGGCCGCGGGCAGATGTTCGCATCCCTCGTTGGTCTCTTGTATATCTGTTTGCTATCTTCTATAAAGATTTGGCACGCTTTTCGCGTGCCCGCGAAAAAAAAAAGGAAAACAGCTCCATTGGGAGCCGTCGGGGCTTAGGACCTATCGTTTGTCTTTGTCGCCGCCGTCAGCCAGCATCTCAGCTCCCCTATACACCCCTCGCCGACCCGGATCGACTGACGCGTCCGCCCTCCGCCACGCCTTCACGAGGAGCCGGGCCGAGCTCCACTGGAGGAGCAGCGCCAGGGTCGTCTTTGCGCGGACACCGGTGACACGCGCCTGACAGACGAAGGAAAATCGTTTTGCCGCCATGTGTGATCGACGAACACCGTCCGGTGGCTGCTGGCCATTGCCTGCAAAACCAGTGCTATATATGAGAAGACAAGAGCGATCAAAGCTGGACTGTCCGGACTGTAGATGGAGGATCGGTCTGGCAGTTCGGTGGTCAGAGACATCGCGCGGGCGGGCGGGAGAGGCTAGAGCCCTTCCTAATTCCTAAATTTGTAGCAAGATACTGGACTTTTCTTTAGCCACGGCGGACGGCTGCTCGGCTAGGCGGGCCGCTCGCGTGGGCGGCAGCAGGGCGCGACAGCTTAGAGTGGAGCAGGGCACAGCAGCTTACCGGTAGAGCATGGAGGAAAAAGGATGGAGCGGGCAGGAGGTGCCGGGAAGAGGCTGGCTAGCTGATGCAGCGAGAGATTGCGACAGATATTGTCTGCTTCTTTGCCGTTTGCAGGCAGAAATGTAGAGAAAAAGGATAGATGGAGCAGGGAGGAAATACGAGCATGGTATGTACATTTGACCCAATACCATTCGTAGGTCCAAATAAATCTTGCCGGATTGTTACCAAACATCCGTTCTCTCCTGGAAGAGCCGATCATATGTTTCTGGTCTTCAAGTTGATCAGCGGTAAAAGAAATCAACGGTGCCTTCATGTAGTATTCTGAACTTACTTAAATTTATCTTTAGAAAACAGAAGGCTCGAAAGCCCAGCTTTGAATTAACAAAGCCATCAACCGGCCAGGAGTTACAACAGGACACCACACCACGCACACCACGGCAAGAAAGATACAAGGGTACACACAGAACGAATTACAACACTGCACTAAGCGCGAGCGCAGTAGTGCAGACCGCCGTTGTTCGACACCAAGGACACCAGCCGGAGGCACGGCGAGGCACTGCCCGGAGCAGAATTGTAGTCTTGAATCCGAGGAGAACAGCCAGGACACCGAGCACCAGAAGCACCAACCTGTTCTCATGCTGAAGAGGGTCCCTGCCCTCTCGCCTGGCTCGAAGGCGTCGAACCATCGAACATGAGAGAAGCTCACCCGAGAGCTGCAGAGGTGTTGGGCTCCGGACCTGACGCCACCCTGGAGAAGACTACCTTGACGAAGATCACACCATACCGGCCACACTGCGGAGCACTTGGACATCCACCAGCGACGAGAAATCCGCCGGGAGCACCTGGAGAGGACGGGGCAGACTGTCGTCGACACACGCATACGGGCTAGAGATCACCGCAGCTGCTCAAGGACCGACATTGCCCAAAGCTGCAACCTTCAGCTCCGCCACCCTACCCAAACCTCCCCAGGCGGCGCCTCCAAGAAGGTCACGGCGCAGCAGCGCGTCGCCGCCGCCCAATCAGCGAGATTTTGGACTTTCGTCCGGGAGGTTGGGAGAAGGTGAACAGGAGCCAAGACCAGCAGCTACTACCTCAGAACCGACGTGAACCGTAGATCCACGCCGCAGACGCCGCCCGCCGCCGCATCACATCCCGAGGAGTCGAGGACGCCGGACCGAGGCACCCACCACGATGCCCGCCGCAGGACATCGGGGGAGACGAAGCCAGCGCCCTCGCCGCTCGCCGACCAGACGCATCGGGGCCGCCCACCCGACGCAGCCCAGATGAGGCCCAGACCTAGGCCCGCTGGCCCAGATCTGGGCCCGCTGCCGCCACCCATGGCTACGGGCACGTCGTCGCAGGGCCGCGCCAGCCAGGAGCCGCGCCGCCACCCCGCCGGAGTTGTGTCTTCACCACGCCGTGGTCAGGCCACCGCGCCGCCGCGCCAGACGTCGAGCTCGGCGCCCCCGGCGACCGCGCCAGCCCGCGCCACCACAGCCACGCGGGGGAGAGAGGAGCCCCGCCGCCGCCGGCGCGCCGGGGCTTTGCCCGGCGGCGCCCTCTGGCGGCGGCGAGGGAGGGACGGGGGGAGGAGGGGCTGGAGGTTGGGGGAGGCGAGGGTTTCGCCCTGCGCTCGCGGGAGCGGCAGGACGAAACGGTGCGCGAAGGTTTCGCTTCCTCGACGAATCGTCAAATTTATCTTTCTAGATGCAAATTTTAGGCTCAGAGTAAAAGGGAAAAACAGAGTGTTGTTCAAAATAGATGATCTTTCACTTCGTTGTCGTTGGACAAGATTGAGACACAGTTTATTTTTTATTTTGAAGACGGTTTCATTATGTTGAAAAAATTGTAGTGCGAATACGAAGTTCAGTTTTATTTTGTGGATGTGTAAGATATTTTATTAAAAATTGGATTGTGAGCTATTTTGTTAGAGATCTTCTTAGTTGAGTGTTCATATATGTTTTCATGTTTAGTTTTGTCGCATTAGACTTAGCTACACATTGTGCTGTGTTGGAGGAGAAACACGCATCGATTGTTTTGAAGGTAATATTTGATGACGGGATGAAGGGGCCGGGGAAGCGTGTCTGATCCACTGCAACGAACATTCAGCTATCATCATGAAATTTGGATACAGAAATTGTTCATTATACAAGAATGACCAAACTTGATTCTTCAGTAGCAATGCAAAAAAACATTTGATTTAAAATATATTTTAATGTGTTTTCCTTTGAAGATCATAGATGTTTCTAGAGACGTTATGATGCTTCAGTAGAACAACAAAGAACCAGATCTTACACGGACACTAGAATTTTCATTCTTCAAGTGGTTATTGGTAGAAAAACACTCGATAATATAAAATATAATCAACAAAGTCAAATTCTTAACAACGCATAGGCATATGTGCTACTAACTAACATATATACCAAATATATGAAAACAAATAGTAACAAGAAATGTTGCATTACGCAGCAAAGCGCGGGCATAGTGCTAGTTTTAAGAAGTTACGAACAACCCCTTTCCTCTGTACTATGACACTCTGGAGGGTGAGATGCTACAGCAGTACACCTTCAAGTTTTCTTAGTTACTTCTGTTTCTTATACTAGGAAAAAAATTACCAGTTGTCTAATCGACACTGCTTTCCACTTTGTTTTCTGATGATAAGCTACTTAGGCTTATGATTCATAGAAGTCTGAAGCATAATCTGTGTCTAGCTATTTAGTTCCATTTTGATGTACACTGCAACATTCATGATTGTTAGTTTATTCTTTAACTATGCAGATGCTGCCTGAGGGTAATTTCTCTACCATAACGCAAAAATTGAACACCATCCTATTGCTTATTATCTCCACGTGGTCATTTGACTACTTTTGCGGGGTTTGATCGACAAGCTCAACGAAGGACATGCATAATTCTCTGTGTCTGCAACTTTTGCTCACCATCCTCCCTTTCCTAATCGTGTAAATTTTTTTTGAGTGATCCTAATCGCATGACCAAAATGCAGAGCTTCAGGGCTAACCATTTTAACGTTGGCGAGTTATGGTATCAAAATGGTTATACATCTTTGCTATATCTATTGTTGGCTTGTTCCAACTAGCTGTCTTGCTGTAATTCAGGTGACTACAAAGTAATGCATGTTAGCAATCAATTTGTTGAGCGACAACCTTTTTCCACTGAGAATTAATGCAGACAAGTATTATTACCATGCAGTTTATTTTTGTCATTTATACCTGAAAATTGGGATGTGGAAGCAATTCATCGAGATGAATTTGGGCCTGAACAGCGGTGGACTGTGCATGAGAAACAAAAGAGAGAACCCAACGCAGTAGAAGTTGGGCTGGAATTTGGGCGTTATTGCGCCGCACCTAACTGGTTAGGAGCCGTCCCAGGGGGCGGCCCAACTACTAGTAACAGAATAAATTAATAGCCTTGTGCACGAACGAATCGGGCATCTCCATCTCCAACAACCTCACACAAACGCAAGCTTCGAGCGTCCTTAAAAATGTGTGCGCCTAGATCTAGCGGCCCAATGCATAGTGTCCAGCATATATTTGTAGAGAAGTAAACGCTGCACGAACGCTGCGTGGTCGCGCCAAGCGTTCATTTTAGCTGTATACGGATTCACCGGGTAGGTAGTGATAGATATAAGTAAAATTTTCTCATTCACTATTGATTGGTCAAAAGGACCATCTTTATAGAAATAATTAGTCGAGTTAACCTAAAACTATAACGGTCGTACCTATTCGTTGTCGAGCGGCCTACTATAGCCAAGGTTATCCGTAGTCGCGCAGCCTACTACTGGCCATCGGCATGACCCGATGGGTCGGCGCCGTCGTCAGAGCGGATCCGGCGACCTCCGTCTTGCGCCGCCGCTGGCATTCTACGGACTCGGCCGAAGGGGAGTCCCATTGGGATCTCTGCGCCGTCGTCATCGCTTCCTGTGCCGCGACCTTCGCAATTTCACGCACGCCAAGCGTCATCTCTTCCTCCGTCACCTCCGCGCGCGCCACCTCCTCATACGCGACTGTCACCCGCCGTGTGGTAGCGGGCCCTGTCCCTCGCCGCTGCCGCCACCACCTCGTCCCTCGTCGCGATGGCGTCCTCTAGCTCGCGGTTCTCGTGGTCGATCCGCGTGTGGTCATGTCACATCCACGCGATCGCCGCCAGGACGGAGCGCATGTACGCCCGCCTCATGGCCAGCGCATCGCCGCGAGCTTGCGCCTCCGCCTCCAGAGCCTGGCGACGACCGGCGTCCTCAGGGAGGCTCTTGAACGACATGAGCAGCGCCCGCTACTCGTCGCTCACAACCTCATCGCCGGGGAGAAAGCCCATGTCTTCGTCCTTGTTGTCGATGGCATCGATGACGGCGGTCGGGGCCGCTGCCGCCATGTCGCTCCTGGCCGCCGCCATCACCACCCTCGCTGCCACGAGTTCTTCCCTGGCCTCTGCGAGCTCCCCCTGCGTGTGGGACATGGTCGCCGCCACCGACTCCGTGTCTGCCGCCACCGCCTCAGCCCTGTCCTATGCAACCTCCGCCACCGCAACCGCGTCCGCCTCCAGCTTCTCGGCCTGGCAACCGTACGCGGTCGTCTACTCCTCAGCGAACGCATGTGCCTTGTGTATGTCAGCAAGGTCCGGATCATTCGGGTAGGCGCAACGGGCCATTCAAAAGGGCAAGCCCATGTGCGGTCGTGCTCGGCCATGGAAGTTTTCTAGGGTTAATGTGTGCCCTTCTCGCCCGCCGACGTCAAACATATATTGGCGCGGAGGGGCGGGACACACCGATCGTGCGCAAGCTACTTCCCGTGCGCGAGTAATGATGGTGAAAACGCGTCACTCTACTGGGCAGAGACACCTCTAGTGAACTGTGGATCCCGGTCCTTCTTCCTTTACTGATAAATTCAACTGCAATCTTGTTCTGATACTTTCTGCAAACATATCTTTCCATTCGATACCTCTAATCCTTTGTATTCAGCAAACCGGTGAAATTGACAACCTCACTGTAAGTTGAGGAAAATTACTTTGCTTGTGTTGTGTGCAGGTTCCACGTTGTTGCTGACGCCGGTAGTGTGCACTGCCACTAGTCAGCCAGCAACACCTTCAGAAGTCACGCTTTTCTCCTACTGGTCGATTAAACCTTGGTTTCGTACTCAGGGAAAACTTGTTGTTGTGCTCATCATACCTTCCTCTTGGGGTTCCCCAAAAGCGTGTCCGCATACGTCGAGCACACGACATCAAGCTTGTTTTCTGGGCCGTTGCCGGGGAGAAAGAGGATTTCTGCAAGGGGAGTCTCTCATCTCCAATCTCTTTACTTTGTTATAGTTTTCTTAGTTTACTTTACTTTGTTTTTTTGGTTTCATTATATCAAAAACACAAAAATAATTAGTTTACTTTTATAGTTGTCTTTATATCTAAAACAAAAAAAATAGTTTCTTACATAGTTGTTATTTCGTTTCTAGTTCATTATGTGGATTCCTAAGTATGATCTGAAGGACCTATCTGTAGGCAGTGGTTCTATAATTAGGAAATATAACATTGATTTTTTTTTTCAATCATGTTAGTAAGCATAAAAATATTAAGGACAAATCTCTGGTAGAACTTGCTCCTGATTATGAAACTGCTGCAGCTTGTTTAGTTCAAATGCTGGAGGCTAGATTTGTTAGCTTAATTCTTTTATGCAGCAAATTTTTCTTAAACTCCATGAAATTTAGGATTATGAAAAGAAAAAAATTATCCTAGAAACTTTGCTTCAAGAATTTAAAGATGTTGTTATAGAAGCTAGGAAAGTTTTTGATCGGTTTGATAAGCTAGGCTCATGTGTAGATATCTTTGGTACACCTGACCAAACCAAAAGTAGTAGAGAGGGTAAAATACCAATACCTTTCAAATTAGTAGCAACGCATGAAGCTTGGGAAAAAAATTGATTGGATTGTTCCTGAAAATCTATTTGATGAAAGTAGTGAATTTAAAAGTGCAGAGAAAGGGTCTTCTCAGACTCATATTGATAAAATACAAATCTTTGTTGAAAAGACTTCTTGCATTGATCTTAGTGCTTCTTTACTTGATAATACTTGATGCTCGCATTTTACTGCGCCTAGCTGAAAAGCGTTAAAGAAAAGCATTTATGTGAGACAACCCATGTTTTATTTACAGTATGTTTTCTTCTTATTGAGTCTTGGAAGTTATTACTACTGTAATGACCTCTCTTTATCATTTTTATTTCGTTTTTGTGCCAAGAATAGCCTCTAATAGGAAGAAAGTAATATTTGGGGAAGTTGATGTCCTGAAAACAGATTTTGTGTTGTTACCGTAAAAATTCGTAAAAATATCCAGAGCGAAATTTTGAGCTGTAATTTGTATTCATATGACCCAGGTTATTATCTAACTTTCGTTAGTTTACCACTTTTCGAGATAAGCAATAGAGGATTCTCAACAATTTCGATCTTTACCTGTTGTTCTGTTTTGACAGATTTCTGCACTATTTGCATTTGCCTCTTAAATCTCTTTCTTTTTGAGTTCTTTTGATCAAAGAGCTTTTTGAAAGGTTTCTACAGTAGCTTATGCTTTAATAGATGTTTGAAATATGTTAGTACTGAACACAAGTGAATTTGTTTATTTTGATTGTACTAATGCTGCTAATGAAGTATTGTGTGAAGTTTTTATATAAAGGAAGTTTTCAAGTGTAGGAAGAGAAGAATGATATGATGAGATAAAGAATGGACAAAAGCTCAAGCTTGGGGATTCCCCTGCACCCCAGGACATATTCAAGAGGTACAAGCGTCAAAGCTTGGGGATGATGAAGGCATCCCCTCTTCATCAACAAAGCAACATGTCATCTCTCTATAAGATATATTTTTATTGCTTCATCCGCTATGTGTTCTTCTTGGAGCGTTTTTATTTTTGTTTCTTGTGTAGTTTTTTTCTATAGCATATGTTGTATCCCGGCACATTTTTTTGGAGAAAGACCTGCTCCGTTTTAATTGTATAGAACGCTCTAGTTTTCGTTGTTATTGTTCTGCGAGTGTTCTAGTTTTTTGGTACTGCGTTTAACTCTTGTTCTTTCACTTGACTTTTGTTAAGAGCTCGTTGGTATTCTTTATTTATGTATGATTATATCTCTTGTCCATATTGAATTTCATCTCTGACAGCTATTTCAAATAAGTTGATTGGTGTTGGATATGAGTAAAATATTTCATGACTATATTGATGCAAAAGGAAGCTTGTCTAGACTATGGCAAAGACTTTAGCACGTCATGTTGAATGTTATTCTTGTCATATGCTTAGTATTTATTGTTTTAGCATGACTTGTTTAAAATTACTGAGAGTGTATAATGTCTCGTTGAAAGAATCATGTGTTGTGTCTATCATAAAAGCATAGTATTGTGGTATTCTCCTTTGATGCTTTATTGGTTTGACTTGGCACATACTTACACCATGTTATGACTATAACCAGTCAACTAAAGCCTCTATGATCATTTAGTTTTTGATTTGTAATATCACTTTATGCTTTGATTGATAATGTTTTGTCGTTATGCATGATTATGGCCATTATTTATCTCTTAGTTGGTCGCTTCCAGTCTTTTTGCTAGCCTTCACATGTACCGAGTATGAGCTCTGCTCGTGCATCCACACCAAAAACCAAACTTGCCAATTGTGTCCACCATATATACCTATATGTGGTATTTTACCGCCACTCCAAAGTAAATTGCTTGTGTGCTACCTTTAACCTTCAAAAATTATCACTTGTTTTGTGTAAATTATAGCTCATGGGAAAGTAGTCTAAAAACTATTGTGGTAGGTATGATGTCATATGCATTTTTAGTTCTTATAAGTTGCTTGTTTTGTGATAATCATGCTGTCATGGGGAATGATGTCTACGAACGCTTCTATTTCTGTAGACAGTGTTGGGCTTTCAAGAGCAGAGGTTTGTAGAACATCAGCAAGTTTCCCTTAAGTGAATCACCCAAGGTTTATCGAACTCAGGGAGGTAGAGGTCAAAGATATCCCTCTCAAGCAACCATGCAATTAAGATACAAGAAATCTCTTGTGTTCCCATCACACCTAATACACTTGTCAGATGTATAGGTGCACTAGTTCGGCGAAGAGATAGTGAACAAGTAATATGGATGATTATAAGTAGTAATTGCAATCTGAAATAAAGATGGCAGCAAGCGAACATGTAACAGAACTTGTTGGAAACGGTGTTTCAATGCTTAGAAACAAGGCCTAGGGATCATATTTTCACTAGTGGACACTCTCAACAATGATCACATAACTGAATAAATAAATGCTACTCTCAAACACTCTCTTGTTGGATAACAAACACCATTCATTGTGTAGGGCTACAAAAGCACACCTCAAACCGGAGTAAACAAGCTCCACAACGTCCGGAGTTCATATTAAAGTAACCTCTAGAGTGCATAATAGACCGTTGCAATTTAGACCGAGTACTAACATAGCATACACTGTCACCAATAGCTATGAAAGGGGGAATAGATCACATCAATACTATCATAGTAATAGTTAACTTCATAATCTACAAGAGATTACAATCATAACTGATACGTCCAAAACGTATCTACTTTCCCGAACACTTTTGCTATTGTTTTGCCTCTAATTTGTGTGTTTTGGATACAACTAACACGGACTAACGCTGTTTTCAGCAGAATTGCTCTGGTGTCTCGTTTTTGTGCAGAAATTCAACTTTCAGGAAAATCCCCGGAATTTATTTCGAAGGTCTTATTTTTCCAGAAGAATCACGGAGCTAGAAGGGTAGACCTGGGGGAGGCCCAGGCCCCCCAGACACTAGGCCGGCGCGGCCCAGGAGGGGGGCGCGCCGCCCTAGCGTGTGGCCTCCTCGGCCCGCCTCCGACGCCCTCCTCTGGACTACTTAAGGGTTTTGATCTAAAAACGCGAGACAAGAAGTCGAAGTCGCCAGAAACCTCCCAGTACGCCGCCACCATCGCGAAACTCCGTCTCGGGACCAGAAACTCCGTTCTGGCACTCCGCCGGGACGGGGAATTGGAGGAGATCATCGCTATCATCACCACCGACGCCTCTCCATCGACCAGCAATGCTTCCCCCATCCATGTGTGAGTAATTCCCCCGTTGTAGGCTGAAGGGGATGGTATGGATTGGATGAGATTGGTCATGTAATAGCATAAGATTGTTAGGGCATAGTGCCTAGTGTCCGTAATTGGTACTTTGATGATATTGTTGCAACTTGTTATGCTTAATGCTTGTCACTAGGGCCCGAGTGCCATGATCTCAGATCTGAACATGTTATTGTTTCATCATGATATGCATTGTTTTATGATCTTACCTCGCAAGTTATATACACATGTCGCTGTCCGGAACCCGAGGCCCCGAAGTGACAGAAATTGGGACAACCGGAGGGGATGGCAGTGATGTGAGGATCACATGTGTTCACGGAGTGTTAAAGCTTTGCTCCGATACTTTATTAAAAGGAGTACCTTAATATACAGTAGATTCCCTAGAGGCCCGGCTGCCACCGGCTGGTAGGACAAAAGATGTTGTGCAAGTTTCTCATTGCGAGCACGTACGACTATATACGGAACACATGCCTATGGATTGCTTTGTACTTGGACACCGTTTTATCATTATCTCGCAAATGCCCTCGCTTTGATTGTTACATGAGTTTCTCTCATCCATGCAACGCCCGTCATCCATCCCTGTGCCTACGAGTATTTTAATCCTGCTCGTTTACTAAAATCGCTACCGCTGTCTTTGTTACTCCGTCGTCGTTATTTCACTACGCTATCGCTATCGCTATAAACCGTTACTACCGATAAACTCTTGTGAGCAAGTCTGTTTCCAGATGCAGCTGAATTGACAACTCCGCTGTTAAGGCTTTCAAGTATTCTTTGTCTCCCCTTGTGTCGAATCAATAAATTGGGTTTTACTTCCCGTGAAGACTGTTGCGATCCCCTATACTTGTGGGTCATCTAGACTATTTTCTGGCGCCGTTGCCGGGGAGCATAGCTTTATTTGGAAGTTCACTTGGATTGATATTGTTCGCTGAAAATTCTCCATCATGGGTAAATCTCGCGATCCTAAAGTCGCCATATTACCACCCACTACAAGAAAAGGTACAACTCTGAGTACCTCTGCTGCTCTTGATTCACCATCTGTGATGAGTCAACTTGTTTCACCGCCACAAGCTTCACTTGCTGGTACTTCTGCTGAATCTGAAAATTCTCATAATATTGATAATGTTTCTGCTGTGCTTGATGATAGTGGTTCATTGGGATCTTTTCTAGATGCTACAATTGCTAGGTCTAGACAAATTGAAAATACTCGAAACTCCTAATGTCTGCTACACTCGTTAATTCACCCGAGTCTGTTGATTATTCTAGTGATGATCCTGATGAGGATTATGTGGAGCTTAATGATGATTTTATTGATAAATGCAATGCTATTACTGATGCAAGAAAAATTAAAAAGTTTGTCGCACAACATACTGTTAGATATAAGCTGTCTCCTGATCCTAAATTTGCCACATCTCCTATAAACATTAAGGATAAAGATTATGATTTTTCTCTTGATCTATCTCATATAGCTATTGTAGAGAAAGCCCCCTTTTGCGGTACTGAAAAAGAAAGTGCTGTAGAACACATGAATGAACTTTCTTCTATGAGTAGCTTATTTTCTGATGATGTCAAGATGCGTACTTATTTTGTTGCTAAATTTTTTCCTTTCTCATTAAAGGATGATGCTAAAACTTGGTATAATAATTTGCCTCCTGGCTCTATTAAAAGTCCAGGTGATTTGCTTAATGTTTTCTTTCGGAAATACTTTCCTGCTAGTGCTCAACATGCTGCTTTGCAGAAAATTTATAGCTTTGACCAGGAAGATGGAGAGAAATTGCCTGAAGCGTGGGCAAGATTTTGCTCTCTTATCAGAGCTCGACCAGGGCATGAATTGGAAAAGCATGATTTACTTGTTATATTTTATAGTGGACTAACCGTTGAGTCTAGAGCATATCTGGATAGTTGTGCTGGTTGTGTTTTCAGGAAAAGAACTCCAGACGAAGCTGAAGAATTACTGGCTAAAATAGGACGGAAACATGATGATTGGACTACACCTGAACCAACCCCGACACCAATATTGAAGAAGAGGGGTTTGATTGAATTGAATGATGAAGATATGAGGGAAGCCAAGAAGTCTCTTAAGGAGAAAGGTATTAAATCCGAAGATGTGAAGAACTTACCTCCCATAGAAGATTTATGCGAGATAATTCCCCCTTCATCCATGATTGAGGTAAACTCGCTTCAACGCTTTACTAGGGAAGATATTCCGTATTCAAAACCTCCTGCTCAATGCTTAGATGAGTTTGATAATTATTTTGTTAAGCAAGAAAATTTTAATATGAGAGTAGAGAATCATCTAATGGAAAATTCTCAAGCTATTAGCAATTTGCATGATATTGTGGAGAGAACCTCCAATGATGTTAAGATGCTTGTTAAACATTTTCAAATGGTGCAAACTCAAATTTATCAACTCACTAAAGTGCAAAATGACTTGTTAAAAAATAATTCTAAAGAGAAACATGCTTATGAAGTAACAACTAGAGGCGGTGTTTCTACCCAGGATCCTCTATATCCTGAAGGGCATCCCAAAAGAGTTGAACAAGATTCTCAACGAATTGAACATAGTGCTCCTTCTAAGAAAAAGAAGAAGAAACATAAAAATGTTGAATCCTCTGAACCTGTTAATGATCCTAATAGTATTTCTATTTCTGATGCGAAAACTGAAAGTGGTAATGAACATGATAATGATAATGATAAGAATGATGCTTCAGATAAAGAAGAGGTTGAAGATGAACCTGAAAAGCATGCTAAAAATAAAAAGTATACTAAAGAAGATTTTATTGCTAAGAAACATGGTAATGAAAGAGAACCTTGGGTCCAAAAGCAAATGCCTTTTCCTACTAAGAAACTAAAATCAAAGGAAGAAGAACACTATAATAAGTTTTGTGATTGGATGAAACCTTTATTCTTGCAAATCCCTTTGACTGATGCTATTAAATTGCCTCCTTATTCAAAGTATATGAAAGATATTGTCACTAACAAAAGGAAAATTCCTAATGAGGAGATTTCCACTATGCTTGCTAACTACTCTTTCAATGGCAAAGTTCCAAAGAAGTTGGGCGACCCAGGTATACCTACTATTCATTGTTCTATTAAAAATAATTATGTTAGAACTGCTCTATGTGATTTGGGAGCTGGTGTTAGTGTTATGCCTTTTTCTCTTTATAAGAGACTTTATTTAGATAAGTTTATACCAACTGATATATCTTTACAAATGGCTGATAAATCTACTGCTATTCCTGTTGGTATATGTGAGGATGTTCCTGTTCAAGTTACTAATAACTGCTTGATATTAACTGATTTTGTTGTGTTGGAAATGCCCGAAGATGATAATATGTCTATTATTCTTGGGAGACCTTTTCTTAACACCGCAGAGGCTGTTATTGATTGCAATAAAGGAAAAGTTACTTTCAATGTTGATGATCGATACGTCTCCGATGTATCGATAATTTCTTATGTTCCATGCCACATTATTGATGATATCTACATGTTTTATGCATACTTTATGTCATATTTATGCATTTTCCGGCACTAACCTATTAACGAGATGCCGAAGAGCCGCTTCTGTTTTCTGCTGTTTTTGGTTTCAGAAATCCTAGTAAGGAAATATTCTCGGAATTGGACGAAATCAACGC
>NC_061511.1:153844844-153915877 GCF_022539505.1 Lolium rigidum
CCCTTGTTTAAAAGTAAAGATCAATTCCTCAGGTGACAGAGTATCAACTACAGGACTTGTCATAATAACAAAATAAAGTAAATGCAAGTAACAAATCTTTTTGTGTTTTTAATAATGAGAACGCAAACAAGATAGTAAATAAAGTAAATGCAAGTAACTAATTTTTTGTATTTTGATATAAGAAAGCAAATAAAGCAGTAAATAAAATAAAGTAAAGCAAGACAAAAACAAAGTAAAGAGATTGGAAGTGGGAGACTCCCCTTGCAGCGTGTCTTGATCTCCCCGGCAACGGCGCCAGAAATTTAGCTTGATGACTGATACGCGTACAGCACGCGTCCGTTGGGAACCCCAAGAGGAAGGTGTGATGCGTACAGCGGAAAGTTTTCCCTCAGTAAGAAACCAAGGTTTATCGAACCAGTAGGAGCCAAGAAGCACGTTGAAGGTTGATGGCGGCGAGATGTAGTGCGGCGCAACACCGGGGATTCCGGCGCCAACGTGGAACCCGCACAACACAACCAAAGTACTTTGCCCCAACGAAACGAGTGAGGTTGTCAATCTCACCGGCTTGTCTGTAACAAAGGTTTAGATGTATAGTGTGGATGATGATTGTTTGCGAGAAAACGAGTAGAACAAGTATTGCGAGTAGATTGTATTCGATGTAAAAGAATGGACCGGGGTCCACAGTTCACTAGAGGTGTCTCTCCCGTAAGATAAATAGCATGTTGGGTGAACAAATTACAGTTGGGCAATTGACAAATAGAGAGGGCATGACCATGCACATACATGATATGATGAGTATAGTGAGATTTAATTGGGCATTACGACAAAGTACATAGACCGCTATCCAAGCATGCATCTATGCCTAAAAAGTCCACCTTCGAGTTATCATCCGAACCCCTTCCGGTATTAAGTTGCAAACAACGGACAATTGCATTAAGTATGGTGCGTAATGTAATCAACAACTACATCCTCGGACATAGCATCGATGTTTTATCCCTAGTGGCAACAGCACATCCACAACCTTAGAACTTTTCTGTCACTGTCCCAGATTTAATGGAGGCATGAATCCACTATCGAGCATAAATACTCCCTCTTGGAGTTAAGAGTAAAAACTTGGCCAGAGCCTCTACTAATAACGGAGAGCATGCAAGATCATAAACAACATATAGATATAAATTGATAATCAACATAACATAGTATTCTCTATCCATCGAATCCCAACAAACACAACATGTAGCATTACAGATAGATGATCTTGATCATGTTAGGCAGCTCATAAGACCCGACAATGAAGCACATAAGGAGAAGACGACCATCTAGCTACTGCTATGGACCCATAGTCCAGGGGTAGACTACTCACTCATCACTCCAGAGGCGACCATGGCGGTGAAGAGTCCTCTGGGAGATGATTCCCCTCTCCGGCAGGGTGCCGGAGGCGATCTCCTGAATCCCCCGAGATGGGATTGGCGGTGGCGTCTCTGGAAGGTTTTCCGTATCGTGGCTCTCGGTACTGGGGGTTTCACGACGAAGACTATATGTAGGCGGAAGGGCAGGTCAGGAGGCGTCACGGGGGCCCCACACGAAAGGGCCGCGCGAGCCCCCCTGGGCCGCGCCGCCCTAGTGTGGCGGCGCCCCGTGGCCCCACTTCGTCTCCTCTTCGGTCTTATGGAAGCTTCGTGGCAAAATAGTCCCCTGGGCGTTGATTTCGTCCAATTCCGAGAATATTTCCTTACTAGGATTTCTGAAACCAAAAACAACAGAAAACAGCAACTGGCTCTTCGGCATCTCGTTAATAGGTTAGTGCCGGAAAATGCATAAATATGACATAAAGTATGCATAAAACATGTAGATATCATCAATAATGTGGCATGGAACATAAGAAATTATCGATACGTCGGAGACGTATCAACATCCCCAAGCTTAGTTTCTGCTCGTCCCGAGCAGGTAAACGATAACAAAGATAATTTCTGGAGTGACATGCCATCATAACCTTGATCATACTATTGTAAGCATATGTAATGAATGCAGCGATCAAAACAATGGTAATGACATGAGTAAACAAATGAATCATAAAGCAAAGACTTTTCATGAATAGTACTTTCAAGACAAGCATCAATAAGTCTTGCATAAGAGTTAACTCATAAAGCAATAATGCAAAGTAGAGGTATTGAAGCAACACAAAGGAAGATTAAGTTTCAGCGGTTGCTTTCAACTTGTAAAATGTATATCTCATAGATAGTTGTCAATGCAAAGTAATATAACAAGTGCAATATGCAAGTATGTAGGAATCAATGCACAGTTCACACAAGTGTTTGCTTCTTGAGATGAAGAGAAATAGGTGAACTGACTCAACATAAAAAGTAAAAGAAAGGCCCTTTGCAGAGGGAAGCATTGATTGCTATATTTGTGCTAGAGCTTTGGTTTCGAAAACAAGAAACAATTTTGTCAACGGTAGTAATAAAGCATATGTGTTATGTAAATTATATCTTACAAGTTGCAAGCCTCATGCATAGTATACTAATAGTGCCCGCACCTTGTCCTAATTAGCTCGGATTACTCGGATTATCATTGCAATACATATGTTTTAACCAAGTGTCACAAAGGGGTACCTCTATGCCGCCTGTACAAAGGTCTAAGGAGAAAGCTCGCATCGGATTTCTCGCTATTGATTATTCTCAACTTAGACATCCATACCGGGACAACATAGACAACATATAATTGACTCCTCTTTAATGCATAAGCATTCAACAATTATTAATTTTCTCATATGAGATTGAGGATATTTGTCCAAAACTGAAACTTCCACCATGGATCATGGCTTTAGTTAGCGGCCCAATGTTCTTCTCTAACATTATGCATGCTCTAACCATTCTAGCGGTAAATCTCCCTTACTTCAGACAAGACGGACATGCATAGCAACTCACATGATATTCAACAAAGAGTAGTTGATGGCGTTCCCAGGAACATGGTTATCGCACAACAAGCAACTTAATAAGAGATAAAGTGCATAAGTACATATTCAATGCCACAATAGTTTTTAGGCTATTTGTCCCATGAGCTATATATTGCAAAGATGAAGAATATAAATATAAAGGTAGCTGATGTCTACGGGAGCTTCTATTCTTGTAGACAGTGTTGGGCCTCCAAGAGCAGAGGTTTGTAGAACAACAACAAGTTTCCCTTAAGTGGATCACCCAAGGTTTATCGAACTCAGGGAGGAAGAGGTCAAAGATATCCCTCTCATGCAACCCTGCAACCACAAAGCAAGAAGTCTCTTGTGTCCCCAACACACCTAATAGGTGCACTAGTTCGGCGAAGAGATAGTGAAATACAGGTGGTATGAATAAATATGAGCAGTAGCAACGGCACCAGAAAAGTGCTTTGCTGTCCAGGACTGGTGTGTGGTTGATGGTGGTAATATTCCAGGCAGTACAGATGCAGTAGAACAGTAAACAAGCAGCGATAGCAGTATTTAGGAACAAGGCCTAGGGATCATACTTTCACTAGTGGACACTCTCAACATTGATCACATAATAGGACTACTCTACACCCTCTTGTTGGATGATGAACACCATTGTGTAGGATTACACGAACCCTCAATGCCGGAGTTAACAAGCTCCACAATATTCAATGTTCATATTTAAATAACCTTAGAGTGCAAGATAGATCAACATAACCAAATAGATCACATCAATACCATCATAGTAATAGTTAACTTCACAATCTACAAGAGATCACGATCATAAACTACGCCAAGTACTACATGATGCACACACTGCCACCTTTACACCATGCGGGAGGAATAGAGTACTTTAATAACATCACTAGAGTAGCACATAGAATAGTAGTGATACAAAACTCATATGAATCTCAATCATGTAAGGCAGCTCATGAGATCATTGTATTGAAGTACATAGGAGAGAGATTAACCACATAGCTACCGGTACAGCCCCGAGCCTCGATGGAGAACTACTCCCTCCTCACGGGAGACAGCAGCGTTGATGAAGATGGCGGTGGTGTCGATGGAGGAGCCTTCCGGGGGCACTTCCCCGTCCCGGCGGCGTGCCGGAACAGAGACTCTTGTCCCCCAGATCTTTGCTTCGCGATGGCGGCAGCTCTGGATGGTTTCTCGTACCGTGGCTTTTCCGTCCCGAGGTTTTAGGTCGAGGGGGCTTAAATAGGCGAAGAGGCGGTGTCAGAGGGTCGAAGAGGCGGTGACACGATAGGGCGGCGCGGGCCACCCCAGGGCCATGCCGGCCTATCACCTGGGGGGCCTGTGTCCCCTCTCTGGCGGCTCTCGGGTGTTCTGGATGCTTCCGGGGATTCTAAGATGCTGGGCGTTGATTTCGTCCGATTCTGAGAATATTTCCTTACTAGGATTTCTGAAACCAAAAACAGCAGAAAACGACGACGGCCCTTCGGCATCTCGTCAATAGGTTAGTTCCAGAAAACGCATAAATATAACATAAAGTGTGCATAAAACATGTAGATATCATCAATAATGTGGCATGAAACATAAGAAATTATCGATACGTCGGAGACGTATCAGCATCCCCAAGCTTAGTTTCTGCTCGTCCCGAGCAGGTAAACGATAACAAAGATAATTTCTGGAGTGACATGCCGTCATAACCTTGATCATACTATTGTAAGCATATGTAATGAATGCAGCGATCAAAACAATGTAAATGACATGAGTAAACAAATGAATCATATAGCAAAGACTTTTCATGAATAGTACTTCAAGACAAGCATCAATAAGTCTTGCATAAGAGTTAACTCATAAAGCAATAAATTCAAAGTAAAGGCATTGAAGCAACACAATGGAAGATTAAGTTTCAGCGGTTGCTTTCAACTTGTAACATGCATATCTCATGGATAGTTGTCAATGCAAAGTAATATAACAAGTGCAATATGCAAATATGTAGGAATTAATGCACAGTTCACACAAGTGTTTGCTTCTTGAGATGGAGAGAAATAGGTGAACTGACTCAACATAAAAAGTAAAAGAAAGGCCCTTCGCAGAGGGAAGCATTGATTGCTATATTTGTGCTAGAGCTTTGGTTTTGAAAACAAGAAACAATTTTGTCAACGGTAGTAATAAAGCATATGTATCATGTAAATTATATCTTACAAGTTGCAAGTCTCATGCATAGTATACTAATAGTGCCCGCACCTTGTCCTAATTAGCTTGGATTACCGGGATTATCGCAATGCACATGTTTTAACCAAGTGTCACGAAGGGGTACCTCTATGCCGCTCGTACAAAGGTCTAAGGAGAAAGCTCGCATTGGATTTCTCGCTATTGATTATTCTCAACTTAGACATCCATACGGGACAACATAGACAACAGATAATGGACTCCTCTTATATGCATAAGCATGTAGCAACAATTAATTTTCTCATATGAGATTGAGGATATATGTCCAAAACTCGAAACTTCCACCATGATTCATGGCTTTAGTTAGCGGCCCAATGTTCTTCTCTAACAATATGCATGCTCTAACCATTAAATAAGTGGTAAATCTCCCTTACTTCGGACAAGACGGACATGCATAGCAACTCACATGATATTCAACAAAGAGTAGTTGATGGCGTCCCCAGGAACATGGTTATCGCTCAACAAGCAACTTAATAAGAGATAAAGTGCATAAGTACATATTCAATACCACAATAGTTTTTAGGCTATTTGTCCCATGAGCTATATATTGTAAAGGTAGAGGATAGAAATTTAAAGGTAGCACTCAAGCAATTTACTTTGGAATGGCGGAGAAATACCATGTAGTAGGTAGGTATGGTGGACACAAATGGCATAGTGGTTGGCTCAAGGATTTTGGATGCATGAGAAGTATTCCCTCTCGATACAAGGTTTAGGCTAGCAAGGTTATTTCAAACAAACACAAGTATGAAGCAGTACAACAAAACTCACATAAAAGACATATTGTAAACATTATAAGACTCTACACCGTCTTCCTTGTTGTTCAAACTCAATACTAGAAATTATCTAGACCTTAGAGAGACCAATTATGCAAACCAAATTTTAGCAAGCTCTATGTATTTCTTCATTAATAGGTGCAAAGTATATGATGCAAGAGCTTAATCATGACCACAACAATTGCCAAGTATCACATTATTCAAGACATCATACCAATTACTACATGTAGCATTTTCCGTTTCCAACCATATAACAATTAACGAAGCAGTTTCAACCTTCGCCATGAAAATTAAAAGCTAAGAACACATGTGTTCATATGAACCAGCGGAGCGTGTCTCTATCCCACTCAAGCATTTATTCAAACAAAAACAAAAACAAAAGCACACAGACGCTCCAAGTAAAGTACATAAGATGTGACCGAATAAAAATGTAGTTTCAAGAGAAGGAACCTGATAATTTGTCGATGAAGAAGGGGATGCCTTGGGCATCCCCAAGCTTAGACGCTTGAGTCTTCTTGAAATATGCAGGGGTGAACCACCGGGGCATCCCCAAGCTTAGACTTTTCACTCTTCTTGATCGTAGTATATCATCCTCCTCTCTTGACCCTTGAAAACTTCCTCCACACCAAACTCGAAACAAACTCATTAGAGGGTTAGTGCATAATCAAAAACTCACATGTTCAGAGGTGACACAATCATTATTAACACTTCTGGACATTGCCCAAAGCTACTGGAAGTTAATGGAACAAAGAAATCCATCCAACATAGCAAAAGAAGCAATGCGAAATAAAAGGCAGAATCTGTCAAAACAGAACAGTCCGTAAAGACGAATTTTAAAGAGGCACCAGACTTGCTCAAATGAAAATGCTCAAATTGAATGAACGTTGCGTACGTATCTGAGGATCACTCACGTAAATTGGCATAATTTTCTGAGTTATCTACAAAGAATTAGGCCCAGATTCGTGACAGCAAGAAATCTGTTTCTGCGCAGTAATCCAAATATAGTATGAACCTTACTATCAAAGACTTTACTTGGCACAACAATGCAACAAAACTAAGATAAGGAGAGGTTGCTACAGTAGTAACAACTTCCAAGACACAAATATAAAACAAAATTACTGTAGCAAAATAAACACATGGGTTATCTCCCAAGAAGTTCTTTCTTTATAGCCATTAAGATGGGCTCAACGAGTTTTAATGATGCACTCGCAAGAAATAGTATTTGAAGCAAAAGAGAGCATCAAGAAGAAAATTCAAAACAAATTTAAGTCTAACATGCTTCCTATGCATAGGAATCTTGTAAATAAACAAGTTCATGAAGAGCAAAGTGACAAGCATAGGAAGATAAAACAAGTGTAGTTTCAAAAATTTCAGCACATAGAGAGGTGTTTTAGTAACATGAAAATTTGTACAACCATATTTTACTCTCTCATAATAACTTTCAGTAGCATCATGAGCAAACTCAACAATATAACTATCAAATGAAACATTCTTATCATGAGTCTCATGCATAAAATTATTACTCTCCACATAAGCATAATCAATTTTATTAGTAATAGCGGGAGCAAATTCAACAAAGTAGCTATCATTATTATCATCAAATATAGGAGGCATATTGTAATCATAATCAAATTTATCCTCCATAACAGGTGGAACCAAAAGGCTACTATCATTATAATCATCATAAATAGGAGGCAAAGTATCATCAAAGTAAATTTTCTCCTCCATGCCCGGGGGACTAAAAATATCATGCTCATCAAAACCAGCTTCCCCAAGCTTAGAATTTTCCATATCATTAGCAACAATCGTGTTCAATGTGTTCATGCTAATATGTTCCATGGGTTTTTTAATTTTCGGATCAAACCATCCATGTCTTAAATCAGGAAATAGAATAAGAAGCTCATTGTTGTCCATTATGCCAAACTAGTGTAAACAAGAAACAAAAAGATGCAATTGCAGGATCTAAAGGAAATAGCTTCGAGCACAAACACAATGGCGCCAGAAAAGTACTCGTTACCTGGAACCGGAGTATGAGTGCCTTTACCTTTCCTCCCCGGCAACGGCGCCGTGAAAAGTGCTTGATGTCTACGGGAGCTTCTATTCTTGTAGACAGTGTTGGGCCTCCAAGAGCAGAGGTTTGTAGAACAGCAAGCAAGTTTCCCTTAAGTGGATCACCCAAGGTTTATCGAACTCGGGGATGAAGAGGTCAAAGATATCCCTCTCATGCAACCCCGCAACCACAAAGCAAGAAGTCTCTTGTGTCCCCAACACACCTAATAGGTGCACTAGTTCGGCGAAGAGATAGTGAAATACAGGTGGTATGAATAAATATGAGCAGTAGCAACGGCACCGGAAAAGTGCTTTGCTGTCCAGGACTGGTGTGTGGTTGATGGTGGTAATATTCCGAGCAAGACGGATGCAAGTAGAACAAGTAAACAAGCAGCGATAGCAATATTTAGGAACAAGGCCTAGGGATCATACTTTCACTAGTGGACACTCTCAACATTGATCACATAATAGGACTACTCTACACCCTCTTGTTGGATGATGAACACCATTGTGTAGGATTACACGAACCCTCAATGCCGGAGTTAACAAGCTCCACAATATTCAATGTTCATATTTAAATAACCTTAGAGTGCAAGATAGATCAACATAACCAAATAGATCACATCAATGCCATCATAGTAATAGTTAACTTCACAATCTACAAGAGATCACGATCATAAACTACGCCAAGTACTACATGATGCACACACTGCCACCTTTACACCATGCAGGAGGAATAGAGTACTTTAATAACATCACTAGAGTAGCACATAGAATAGTAGTGATACAAAACTCATATGAATCTCAATCATGTAAGGCAGCTCATGAGATCATTGTATTGAAGTACATAGGAGAGAGATTAACCACATAGCTACCGGTACAGCCCCGAGCCTCGATGGAGAACTACTCCCTCCTCATGGGAGACAAGCAGCGTTGATGAAGATGGCGGTGGTGTCGATGGAGGAGCCTTCCGGGGGCACTTCCCCGTCCCGGCGGCGTGCCGGAACAGAGACTCCTGTCCCCCAGATCTTTGCTTCGCGATGGCGGCGGCTCTGGATGGTTTCTCGTACCGTGGCTTTTCCGTCCCGAGGTTTTAGGTCGAGGGGGCTTAAATAGGCGAAGAGGCGGCGTCAGAGGGTCGAAGAGGCGGTGACACGATAGGGCGGCGCGGGCCACCCCTGGGCCGCGCCGGCCTATCACCTGGGGGGCCTGTGTCCCCTCTCTGGCGGCTCACGGGTGTTCTGGATGCTTCCGGGGATTCTAAGATGCTGGGCGTTGATTTCGTCCGATTCCGAGAATATTTCCTTACTAGGATTTCTGAAACCAAAAACAGCAGAAAACAGGAACTGGCCCTTCGGCATCTCGTCAATAGGTTAGTTCCGGAAAACGCATAAATATGACATAAAGTGTGCATAAAACATGTAGATATCATCAATAATGTGGCATGGAACATAAGAAATTATCGATACGTCGGAGACGTATCAGTAGCACTCAAGCAATTTACTTTGGAATGGCGGAGAAATACCATGTAGTAGGTAGGTATGGTGGACACAAATGGCATAGTGGTTGGCTCAAGGATTTTGGATGCATGAGAAGTAATCCCTCTCGATACAAGGCTTAGGCTAGCAATGTTATTTGAAACAAACACAAGGATGAAGCGGTGCAGCAAAACTCACATAAAAGACATATTGTAAACATTATAAGACTCTACACCGTCTTCCTTGTTGTTCAAACTCAATACTAGAAATTATCTAGACCTTAGAGAGACCAATTATGCAAACCAAATTTTAGCAAGCTCTATGTATTTCTTCATTAATGGGTGCAAAGTATATGATGCAAGAGCTTAAACATGAGCACAACAATTGCCAAGTATCAAATTATCCAAGACATTTTAGAATTACTACATGTATCATTTTCCGTTTCCAACCATATAACAAATTAACGAAGAAGATTCAACCTTCGCCATGAATACTATGAGTAAAGCCTAAGGACCTATTTGTCCATATGCAACAGCGGAGCGTGTCTCTCTCCCACACAATGAATGCTAGGATCCATTTTATTCAAACAAAACAAAAGCAAAAACAAACCGACGCTCCAAGCAAAGTACATATGATGTGATGGAATAAAAATATAGTTTCACTAGAGGAACCTGATAATGTTGTCGATGAAGAAGGGGATGCCTTGGGCATCCCAAGCTTAGACGCTTGAGTCTTCTTGAAATATGCAGGGGTGAACCACCGGGGCATCCCCAAGCTTAGAGCTTTCACTCTCCTTGATCATATTGTATCATCTCCCTCTCTTGATCCTTGAAAACTTCCTCCACACCAAAGTCAAAACAACTCATTAGAGGGTTAGTGCATAATTAAAATTCACATGTTCAGAGGTGACATAATCATTCTTAACACTTGTGTACATTGCTCAAAGCTACTGAAAGTTAATGGAATAGAAAAATCCATCAAGCATAGCAAAACAGGCAATGCGAAATAAAAGGCAGAATCTGTCAAAACAGAACAGTTCGTAAAGACGAATTTTATTGAGGCACCAGACTTACTCAAATGAAAATTCTCAAATTGAATGAAAGTTGCGTACATATCTGAGGATCACTCACGTAAATTGGAATATTTTTCTGAGTTACCTACAGAGAATTATGCCCAGATTCGTGACAGCAAAGAAATCTGTTCTCGCGCAAGTAATCCAAATCTAGTATGAGCCTTACTATCAACAACTTTACTTGGCACAACAATGCACAAAACTAAGATAAGGAGAGGTTGCTACAGTAGTAACAACTTCCAAGACTCAAATATAAAATAAAGGTACTGTAGTAGAAACATGGGTTGTCTCCCATAAACGCTTTTCTTTAACGCCTTTCAGCTAGGCGCAGAAAGTGTGTATCAAGTGTTATCAAGAGACGAAGTGTCAACATCATAATTTGTTCTAATGATAGAATCAAAAGGTAACTTCATTCTCTTTCTAGGGAAGTGTTCCATACCTTTCTTGAGAGGAAATTGATATTTAATATTACCTTCCTTCATATCAATGATAGCACCAACAGTTCGAAGAAAAGGTCTTCCCAATATAATGGGACAAGATGCATTGCATTCAATATCCAAGACAACAAAATCAACGGGGACAAGGTTATTGTTAACGGTAATGCGAACATTATCAACTCTCGCCAAAGGTCTCTTTGTAGAGTTATCAGCAAGATTAACATCCAAATAACAATTTTTCAATGGTGGCAAGTCAAGCATATTATAGATTTTCTTAGGCATAACGGAAATACTTGAACCAAGATCACATAAAGCATTACAATCAAAGTCATTGACCTTCATCTTAATGATGGGCTCCCAACCATCCTCTAGCTTCCTAGGAATAGAAGTTTCGCGTTCTAGTTTCTCTTCTCTAGCTTTTATGAGAGCATTTGTAATATGTTTCGTGAAAGCCAAATTTATAGCACTAGCATTAGGACTCTTAGCAAGTTTTTGTAAGAACTTTATAACTTCAGAGATGTGGCAATCATCAAAATATAAAACATTATAATCTAAAGCAATGGGATCATCATCCCCAATGTTGGAAAAAATTTCAGCAGTTTTATCACAAGCAGTTTCAGCAGTTTTAGCAGTTTCAGTGCAGTTTTCGCGCTTTGCATTAGAAGTGGAAACATTGCCAACACCAATTCTTTTACCATTATTAGTAGGAGGTGCAGCAACATGTGAAGCATTAGCATTGCTAGTGGTGGTAATAGTCCAAACTTTAGCTATATTATCTTCTTTAGCATTTTCTTCTTTTTCCCACCTAGCACGCAATTCGGCCATCAATATTATATTCTCATTAATTCTAACTTGGATGGCATTTGCTGTAGTAACAATTTTATTATTATTATTTTCATTAGGCATAACTTTCGATTTCAAAAGATCAACATCAGCAGCAAGACTATCGACTTTAGAAGCAAGTATATCAATTTTCCCAAGCTTTTCTTCAACAGATTTGTTAAAAGCAGTTTGTGTACTAATAAAATCTTTAAGCATGGCTTCAAGTCCAGGGGGTGTATTCCTATTATTGTTGTAAGAATTCCCATAAGAATTACCATAGCCGTTGCCATTATTATAAGGATATGGCCTATAGTTGTTACTAGAATTGTTCCGATAAGCATTATTGTTGAAATTATTATTTTTAATGAAGTTTACATCAACATGTTCTTCTTGAGCAACCAATGAAGCTAACGGAACATTATTAGGATCAACATTAGTCCTATCATTCACAAGCATAGACATAATAGCATCAATCTTATCACTCAAGGAAGAGGTTTCTTCGATAGAATTTACCTTCTTACCTTGTGGAGCTCTTTCCGTGTGCCATTCAGAGTAATTAATCATCATATTATCAAGAAGCTTTGTTGCCTCGCCAAGAGTGATGGACATAAAGGTACCTCCAGCAGCTGAATCCAATAAGTTCCGCGAAGAAAAATTCAGTCCCGCATAAAAGGTTTGGATGATCATCCAAGTAGTCAGTCCATGGGTTGGGCAATTTTTAACCAAAGATTTCATTCTTTCCCAAGCTTGTGCGACATGCTCATTATCCAACTGTTTAAAATTCATTATGCTACTCCTCATAGATATAATTTTAGCAGGGGGATAATATCAACCAATAAAAGCATCCTTGCATTTAGTCCATGAATCAATACTATTCTTAGGCAGAGATAGCAACCAATCTTTAGCTCTTCCTCTTAATGAGAAAGGAAACAATTTTAATTTTATAATGTCACCATCTACATCTTTATACTTTTGCATTTCACAAAGTTCAACAAAATTATTAAGATGGGCAGCAACCATCATCGAACTAACACCAGAAAATTGCTCTCTCATAACAAGATTCAAGTAAAGCGAGGTTTAATTTCAAAGAATTCTGCTGTAGTAGCAGGTGGAGCAATAGGTGTGCATAAAAAATCATTATTATTTGTGGTTGTGAAGTCACACAACTTAGTATTTTCAGGAGTACCCATTTTAGCAACAGTAAATAAACTAGATAAAGTAAATGCAAGTAACTAATTTTTTTGTGTTTTTAATAAGGCAAACAAGATAGCAAATAAAGTAAAACTAGCAACTAATTTTTTTTGTGTTTTGATATAATGCAGCAAACAAAGTAGTAAATAAAACAAAGCAAGACAAAAACAAAGTAAAGAGATTGGATGTGGAGACTCCCCTTGCAGCGTGTCTTGATCTCCCCGGCAACGGCGCTAGAAAAAGAGCTTGGTACGCGTACAGCACGCATCCGTTGAGAACCCCAAGAGGAAGGTGTGATGCGTACAGCGGCAAGTTTTCCCTCAGCAAGAAACCAAGGTTTATCGAACCAGTAGGAGCCAAGAAGCACGTTGAAGGTTGATGGCGGTGAGATGTAGTGCGACGCAACACCAGGGATTCCGGCGCCAACGTGGAACCTGCACAACACAACCAAAGTACTTTGCCCCAACGAAACAGCTGAGGTTGTCAATCTCACCGGCTTGCTGTAACAAAGGATTAGATGTATAGTGTGGATGATGATTGTTTGCAGAAAACAGTAGAACAAGTATTGCGGTAGATTGTATTCGATGTAAAAGAATGGACCGGGGTCCACAGTTCACTAGAGGTGTCTCTCCCATAAGATAAATAGCATGTTGGGTGAACAAATTACAGTTGGGCAATTGACAAATAGAGAGGGCATGACCATGCACATACATGATATGATGAGTATAGTGAGATTTAATTGGGCATTACGACAAAGTACATAGACCGCTATCCAAGCATGCATCTATGCCTAAAAAGTCCACCTTCAGAGTTATCATCCGAACCCCTTCCAAGTATTAATTTACAAACAACGGACAATTGCATTAAGTATGGTGCGTAATGTAATCAACAACTACATCCTCGGACATAGCATCGCTGTTTTATCCCTAGTGGCAACAGACATCCACAACCTTAGAACTTTCACATCATCGTCCCGCATTTAATGGAGGCATGAACCCACTATCGAGCATAAATACTCCCTCTTGGAGTTAAGAGTAAAAACTTGGCCAGAGCCTCTACTAATAACGGAGAGCATGCAAGATCATAAACAACACATAGATATAAATTGATAATCAACATAATATAGTATTCTCTATCCATCGGATCCCAACAAACACAACATGTAGCATTACAGATAGATGATCTTGATCATGTTAGGCAGCTCACAAGACCCGACAATGAATCACATAAGGAGAAGACGACCATCTAGCTACTGCTATGGACCCATAGTCCAGGGGTAGACTACTCACTCATCACTCCGGAGGCGACCATGGCGGTGAAGAGTCCTCCGGGAGATGATTCCCCTCTCCGGCAGGGTGCCGAAGGCGATCTCCTGAATCCCCCGAGATGGGATTGGCGGCGGCGGCGTCTCTGAAAGGTTTTCCGTATCGTGGCTCTCGGTACTGGGGGTTTCGCGACGAAGACTATATGTAGGCGGAAGGGCAGGCCAGGAGGCGTCACGGGGGCCCCACACGCTAGGGCCGCGCGGCCCCCCCTGGGCCGTGCCGCCCTAGTGTGGCGGCGCACCGTGGCCCCACTTCATCTCCTCTTCGGTCTTCTGGAAGCTTCATGGCAAAATAGGCCCCTGGGCGTTGATTTCGTCCAATTCCGAGAATATTTCCTTACTAGGATTTCTGAAACCAAAAACAGCAGAAAACAACAACTGGCTCTTCGGCATCTCGTTAATAGGTTAGTGCCGGAAAATGCATAAATATGACATAAAGTATGCATAAAACATGTAGATATCATCAATAATGTGGCATGGAACATAAGAAATTATCGATACGTCGGAGACGTATCAATGACGCGTAAAGCACACGCCCGTTGGGAACCCCAAGTGGAAGGTGTGATGCGTACAGCAGCAAGTTTCCCTCGGTAAGAAACCAAGGTTTATCGAACCAGTAGGAGTCAAGGAACATGTGAAGGTCGTTGGTGGAGGAGTGTAGTGCGGCGCAACACCAGGGATTCCGGCGCCAACGTGGAACCTGCACAACACAATAAGGATACTTTACCCCAACGTAACAGTGAGGTTGTCAATCTCATCGGCTTGCTGTAAACAAAGGATTAAATGTATAGTGTGGAAAATGATGTTTGTTTGCGAAGAACAGTAAAGAACAATGTTTGCAGTAGATTGTATTTCAGATGTAAAAGAATGGACCGGGGTCCACAATTCACTAGTGGTGTCTCTCCAATAAGAAATAGCATGTTGGGTGAACAAATTACAGTTGGGCAATTGACAAATAGAGAGGGCATAACAATGCATATACATATCATGATGACTACAATGAGATTTAATCAGGGCATTACGACAAATACATAGACCGCTATCCAGCATGCATCTATGCCTAAAAAGTCCACCTTCGGGTTAGCATCCGCACCCCTTCCAGTATTAAGTTGCAAACAACAGACAATTGCATTAAGTATGGTGCGTAATGTAATCAGCACAAATATCCTTAGACAAAGCATTGATGTTTTATCCCTAGTGGCAACAGCACATCCACAACCTTAGAACTTTCCATCATCTGTCCCAGCATTCAATGGAGGCATGAACCCACTATCGAGCATAAATACTCCCTCTTGGAGTTACAAGTATCAACTTGGCCGAGCCTCTACTAGCAACGGAGAGCATGCAAGAACATAAACAACACATATATGATAGATTGATAATCAACTTGACATAGTATTCCATATTCATCGGATCCCAACAAACACAACATGTAGCATTACAAATAGATGATCTTGATCATGATAGGCAGCTCACAAGATCTAACATGATAGCACAATGAGGAGAAGACAACCATCTAGCTACTGCTATGGACCCATAGTCCAAGGATGAACTACTCACACATCAATCCGGAGGCGATCATGGTGATGAAGAGTCCTCCGGGAGATGATTCCCCTCTTCGGCAGGGTGCCGGAGGCGATCTCCTGAATCCCCCGAGATGGGATTGGCGGCGGCTGCGTCTCTGGAAGGTTTTCTGTATCGTGGCTCTCGGTACAGGGGTTTTCGCGATGGAGGCTATAAGTAGATGGAAGGGCAGGGTTGGAGGCGGCGCAGGGGCCCCACACCATAGGGCGGCGTGGGCCCCACCCAGGCGGCGCGGCCCTGTGGTGTCGGCGCCTCGTCACCCCACTTCGTATCCCCTTCGGTCTTCTGGAAGCTCCGTGGAAAAATAAGACCCTGGGCGTTGATTTCGTCCAATTCCGAGAATATTTCCTTTGTAGGATTTCTGAAACCAAAAACAGCAGAAAACAAGAATCGGCTCTTCGGCATCTTGTTAATAGGTTAGTGCCGGAAAATGCATAATAATGACATAAAGTGTGTATAAAACATGTGAGTATTGTCATAAAAGTAGCATGGAACATAACAAATTATAGATACGTTTGAGTCGTATAACACACATACGCTTCAAGTAAAGCACATAAGATGTGACGGAATAAAAATATAGTTTCACTACAGGTGACCTGATAAGTTGTTGATGAAGAAGGGTATGCCTTGGGCATCCCCAAGCTTAGATGCTTGAGTATTCTTGACATATGCAGGGATGAACCACGGGGGCATCCCCAAGCTTAGACTTTTTACTCTTCTTGATCATATCATATCATCCTCCTCTCTTGATCCTTGAAAACTTCCTCCACACCAAACTCAAAACAATCTCATTAGAGGGTTAGTGCATAATCAAAAACTCACATGTTCAGAGAGGACACAATCATTCCCAACACTTCTGGACATTACCCAAGGTTACTAAAATTTAATGGAGCAAAGAAATCCACTCAAACACAGTAAAAGAGGCAATGTGAAATAAAAGGCAGAATCTGTCAAAACAGAGCAGTCCATAAAGACGAATTTTTTTGAGACACTTAACATGCTCAGATGAAGAAGCTCAAATTGAATGAAAGTTGCGTACATATCTGAGGATTACTCATGAATTCTCGCAGATTTTTTAGACTCTCCTACAGAGAGATCAACTCAAATTCGTGACAGCTAAAAATCTGTTTCTGCGCAGGAATCCAAATCTAGTATCAACTTTACCATCAAAGACTTTACTTGGCACAAAAATGCATTAAAATAAAGATAAGGAGAGGTTGCTACAGTAGTAACAACTTCCAAGACACAACAAAACAGTAACAAAATAAAAAACATGGGTTATCTTCCAAGAAGTGCTTTCTTTATAGCCATTAAGATGGGCTCAGTAAATTTAATGATGCACTCGCAAGAAATAAGAGTTGAAGAAAAAGAGAGCATCAAAAGTAAATAAGATACACTTTTAAGTCTAACCCACTTCCTATGAAAAGGAATCTTGTAAATAAACAAGGCATATAAGCATAATGCAACAAGCATAGAAAGGCAACACAAGCGCAGCTTCAAGATTCTCAACATATAGAGGGGAAACTTAATATTATTAAGATGCATATAACCATGTTTCCCTCTCTCATAATAACTTTCAGTAGCATCATGAACAAACTCAACAATATAACTATCACATAAAGCATTCTTATTCACATGCATAAACGTATCATTACTCTCCACATAAGCAATTTTATTAGTAATAGTGGGAGTAAAACTATCACAACCATCATTGTAATCATCATAAATTGCAGGCATGGTATAATTATAATAAACTTTATCCTCCATAGTAGTTGGCACCAAAATACCACTATCATTATAATCATCATAAATGGGAGGCAAAGTATCATCAAAGAAAATTTTCTCCTCAATGCTTGGGGGACTAAAAATATCATGCTCATCAAAACCAGCTTCCCCAAGCTTAGAATTTTCCATAGCATTAGCAACAATGGTGTTCAAAGCGTTCATACTAATAACATTACCATTAGCATGCATATAAAGTTTCATAGGTTTTTAAATTTTCTCTTCAAACACATCATGTCCTAACTCAAGATAAATTTCATAAAGATCTCTAATTTTGTTGTTGTTTTCCATTAAGCCTAACTAGTGAAAATAAAAACAAGAAACAAAAAGATATAATTGCAGGATCTAAAGGAAATAACTTCGAGCACTCACACGTCGGCAACAGTGCTAGGAAATAGCTTAGTAGTCGGAGGATGTGAATACCTTTTACCTTACCTCCCCGGCAACGGCGCCAGAAAATAGCTTGCTGGCGTGCAGTTGACGTGGGAGTTAGAAATCTGTGTGGTAATTTTCCTTCACGTCCCCGGCAACGGCGCAAGAAAATAGGGAACACCATCAATATGCCTTTGTTGAATATCATGTGAAATACTATGCATGCTCATCTTGTTTGAAGTAAGGGAGATTTACCATGAGTTGCAAAGATTGGAGTATGCATATTGTTAGAGAGGAACATCCCGATGAATATTGAATACTATGTTCAGATTGATTATATATTCATGTCATATGTTGTTTGTGATCTTGCATGCTCTCCATTGCTAGTAGAAACTCTGGCCAAGTGGACACTTGTGACTCCAAGTGGGGGTATTTATGCTCGATAGTAGGTTCATGTCTCTAGTTTCCTGGGAGAGTGACTTTATAACTTCTAAGGTTGTAGATGTGTTGTTGCTACTAGGGAGAAAACAACAATGTTTTATCCAAGGGTAATTCTATTGTTTACGTTACACACATTGCTTAATACCCAATACCAAATATCATAGTAATCATCTTGTCATGTATGGTCGATATTCTGTCAATTGCCCAGCTGTAATTTGTTCACCCAACATGTTATTTATTTATGGAGATACACCTCTAGTGAACTGTGGACCCCGGTCCTTCTTCCTTTACTGATAAATTCAACTGGAATCATGTTCTGTTTACTTTCTGTAAACATCTCTTTCCATTCGATAAGTCTAATCCTTTGTGTTCAGTAGACCGGTGAGATTGACACCTCACTATAAGTTGGGGCAAAGTACTTTGGTTGTGTTTTGTGCAGGTTCCACGTTGTTGCTGACATCGGTAGTGCCTCCTGCCACTAGTCAGTCAACAACACCTTCAGAAGTCACACCTTTCTCCTACTGGACGATTAAACCTTGGTTTCATACTGAGGAAAAACTTGCTGCTGTGCTCACCATACCTTCCTCTTGGGTTCTCCCAGCAGCGTGTCCGCATACGTCGAGCACACGCCATCACCTCTCATAAAACAAAACAAAACTAGACACAAATAAAACAAGCAAACGCTTCATTTTTTGCGAAAATTCGGTGTTGCTAAAAACAGAGTTTAGAGGTGCTCAAACCTGGAGTTTTTAAATGAGTCCAGTGGGGTGGCATGGGCATCCCCAAGCTTATGATATTCATCATACTTGAATCAACTTAGTGTGATATTCCTCCTTCCCCGTGAAAAAACTTCAACACAAACTTTTATGCCCATTCTTTTCTATGGGGTGATGTTAGAGGTACAAAAAATCATGATTTATGATATTTTACTCAAGAATAAAATTATATATTCATGAAAAAGAGAGAACATAATGTTCTAATCATTATAGTATATCAAAACTTTCAATTAAATTCATTTTGATACTCAAAAGAATGGATCTAATAAAGTGAGGCGGAATCTGTCCAGAATTTTTGCTGCAGCAAAACTGAATTTTTAGTACGACTTAGACACGTCAAAAAAATTAAGCCAAATTACATGCATATAGAGGATGAAAATTTGCAGCTACTATATTATTATCAAGATTTTAGGAGCTACCAACAGGGAGATAAAAATCATGCACTAAAAAGTGCAGTGCAGAAATCAGCAACTCCATATTATGTTTACAACTTTAAACATCCAAACAGGTAAAAACTTTATACTTTATTTAAAAACCAGAGAGTAAAATAAAATAAAACTAACATGCTACAGAAAGCATGCAAAATAAATAAAAAAACATCTCAGTTTGACTTCGTAAAGTGCTTTCTTTATAGCCATATAGCTAGACTTACTTACTTGATTCAAATGTCATGGAAATTATGTGGTATCATAAATGCTACCTCCTTCTTTCTTGGAAAGTGTTTCATACACTTCTTATGAGGGAATTGAAACTTGACATTCTTTAGAATCAATGATAGCTCATGTTGTTCTCAGAAAAGGTCTTCCAAGGATTATAGGACTAGAGGTATTTCTCCCCATGTTCATAAAAATGAAATCAACAGGTACATATGTCATATGGAATTCAACCATTACATATTTTACTTTGCATGTAGCCTTTTTGGTTGAATCATCAGCAAATAATAAATCAATAGAGCGTTTTTCCATATTTTTGAGATTAAGTAATTCATATGAAGCTCTTTTGATATGACAGAAACACTAGATCCTAAATTTAGAATGGCATGTTGTGCCTCTTTGTCAATAGATATTAAATAATGGGGATCCATACATCCCCAAGCTTAGGTGGTATCATGGCCTCATTATTATACCTCTGAATCTTTTCTTTAATGACATAGTTCGCAATATAGGAACCAAAACCAGCTCGATTAACATTAATAGTGGGATCTTTAGAAACTTTATCAAGTATAGCAATCAATTCATTCAAGCTACATTTATCAAGATGCAAGAGTGGTTCCCTAGCCTCACTAAGAATTTTAACTTCTGCAATATGTTTATCATTAGCAAGCATAAGAGTTTATTTTTCATAAATAACATTTAAAGTTTCCCAAGATTTATCCATAAGAATTTTAACTTTTGTTGTAAGATATTTTTGAAAGACATAACTTCCTGAGTTAAGAGCTCAACTTTATCAATAAATGCATCTTGCCTTTCAAATTTTGCTGTGAATTCTTTATTAAACTCTTTTTGTGAAGTAATAAAAGATCTAATGGTGCTTTCTAATTAATTAGAGTTACTACCACTAGCATATTTGTTTGGCACATAAGGGGCCGGTCACTATTATAACTAGATGATACCCGCGCGTTGCGGCGGGAACTGATCCAACTATATTTGGATGATATTTCTTTTATAAATCACTTTAGAAAAGCAGATATAAATGAAGCAAGAAACGGAAAGTGTGAATACCAGAACCCAAAAAGTATTATTGATTCTATTGGGAAATTGCATCATTATAATTTTTTATCCAACATATATAGCATGGTGCATTAGGGGTGCATGGTCCTGTTTATTTGGACTTTTTTTTGGGTTGGTGCCTTCTTCGTTGATGATAATTTGGACACGCGGGGTTCCTTTCTTCATGCACTCAACAATGTATTTGGCAGCCTTGAATGGGTCATCCGCAGGAAGCTTCTTGGTGCCTTTGAAAGTAATACACGTAGTATTCTTCATGTCGGCAATGGACAAAATATGGGGGCAGAGTTTCTTTTTGTTGCATTAGCTTGAATCCTGCATAAAATGATTTTGTGGTTTTAAATATAAGGTAAAAATGGGAAGCTGGAAGAAGTAATCAAATTTGATGAAGTAGCCATACCTGCTGCCTTGCACGTTATCCATGTATGGCCTATAGGTAAAACTCTGTGGTGATAAAGAAGATGATTTTGTAGGGAGTACAATGTGTGGGGTGGTGTTATATAGATGTTTTTCAGTTTTGAAGAATGTCTCTAACAGTAACAAAAGTTTTAATAATAATTAATGGTGTACTGAATGTTTAGAAATTCACAAAGGGTAGTAACATTTTTATTTTGTAGAAAGTCACAAATAGTAGTAGTAACATTTTTATTTTGTAGAAAATCACAAATAGTAGTAACGCTGTCAATTCATTATAATTTTTTATTAGTTAATGAAGGCATTAACATGGTGTATGCCTACATGATTTCACGGATATTCATGGAGATTTGAGGTTAACCAATTAAAAACAATGATTCTGCAGCATGGTGAGTAAATAAACTAAAAGCAATGGTCAGCCAACAATGTTCCATCTACATATCAATTCGGACCATTAATTTTTTGGTTAGTAAACACAGGTGTGATCTGCTCAATAAGATTGGTGGGTATACACTATACAGTATAAAGGCACAAACTCTTTCATTTTTAATTTTTTCTACCAATAGTGTCGAAATATATGCAAATAAACCATTCTTTGGAGGGACTACAGAAATAGCTATATGAGAAAATACGGAGTATATGTATTTGCTTCTCCCTGTCAATCCATTTGTGACATTTTTCGAAAAAAAATCCATCTGACATCATCAAAAGATTGCTATGAAAAATGGTCTGATTACCTGTGCCTACATGAACAGAACAATGCATTTGATATCATACAAAGATTGATATGATAAATAATCCGATCAGGTGCGCAGCTTACTGGAACAGAACAGGGAAAGGGATGAGAGTATGCCTACCACTGGTTGAAAGCGCTGTGTAGTTTCCGCAGAGGGGAAGTCAATGAATCAAAGAAATTTGCAGCGAGCAGTTTGAGAAACCAAGAAATCCAAATAAATTGGGAGGACCTGAGGTAGCAGCGGACTGAACCCAATCGAATCTTGTGCTGGTTTACCCAGGCGGGAGATCAACCTGCCAGATTAGGAAAACATATTGAAAGATTGTGAAAAAAATAGAGGAAGAATTCGGATGAGGATCAGGACGGCCAGGTACCAGGAACCAGCGTTGAGGCCGTTTGGCGTTGTTGCCGCGCGAGCACGCTGGCGTGATGGTGTGGATGCGGATGGCGGCCAGGCCTGCTTTTTAAGCTGGATTCTGATGGCGGCGGCGGTTGAGCTCCAATTGGCAGTTTTCAGACGGTGACTGCTCGCATTCATCAGCTGTTTGATGAGTATTATTAAATCGCGGCGGCACATTTTTGGGGAGGGGGGTGGATTTTGGCGGCGGTGGAGGAAGACGAACTGAGTCTCGGCGTTCTTTTTAGGATGAATGTCTAGTGAGCACGTCGAGCGAGTCACCCATCAAGTCGACGAAGGGATTTGTAGCCCATTAGAGAGCTGACCTACGGAGTTCCAGCCCATGTCTTGTAGTCCATATTTTGGAGCCCATGTCAGTCCGAAGAGGAGGCTAAGAAACGGAGCCCATTTCGTTTAGAAGCGAGAAGCAAGGCTGATCAACGATCATTGCGCGTGAATGCATAGTTCGGAAGGAAAAGTGGGTGACGTGGCTTCACCACATGCCAGGAAAATCAGGTAGTGGGGAGTTCCTATTTAAAGATAAAAGATTATTCCCATAACCGTTGTTGACAAAATTAACATCCACATTTTTATTGTTGTTGCCAACTAAATCTTGTAAAGGGACATTATCATTATTTTGTTTAGCTATGTAGGCAAGTATGGCGTCAATTTTATTAGATAAGGGATTTCTTCTTTAATTGAATGCACTTCCTTTGTGGGATTAGGTGCTCTTTCAGTATGTCATTGACTATGATTATGCAACATGCTTTCTAATATATAGCTTTAGCTTCAGGCACAGTTTTACCCATAAAAGCACCTCCCGCAACAGAATCTATCATGCTTCTAGACATTATGTTTAACCCATTATAGAAAGAGTGTAAGATAGTCCATTCATTAACTCCATGTGATGGGCAAGTTCTAAGCATGTTTTTAATTATTTCCGCGCTATTGCTACATGTTCATTATCATTTTGTCTAAAAGACAAGATGCTATTTTGATTTTGTAGAATCTTAACATATGTATAATACTTTTAATATCATCCCAAGAATTAATACTAGCAATAGGTAATGACAATAACCATTCTTTAGCTTTTCCTTTAAAAGAAAAAGGGAATAATTTCAGCTTAACAATATTGTTTTCCACATTTTTGAACTTTTGCATATCACAAAATTCGCAGAAATCATGTAAATGTATAGTGGCATCTTCACTAGCACTACCGCCAAATTGTTCCCTAGTTGTCATGGGCATACCTTTCGGGTACCCATTATTACCATACCCAGCTCGTCCCAATATGGAGAAGGCCCAAGAAGGAAACCTGCGGTGACCCAGCATACCACTACATGTTGTAGTATACAATTTGTTGATCTGACATTCATGAAGGGACTTCTTCACAAATATCACATCCCACAGAGTGGTACTACAGAAACATTGTAGGTCATAACACTCCTGATTATATTACAAGCATGAGTCTTAACAAGTTGGCATTCTCACAGGTCCGATGAGAACACCCTACAATATTACTTAAGTATCATTACAACTTAAACTAAAGTAGACATGATAAGCTCAACAACTTATTTAGGTAAGTCACTACGCTGCTCGGCTCCAAAATGTCTAAGGTAAGACTCTACGCCTCCGCCTCTGTGTCGTTTGCTCCGTAGACTATCCCATAGTCCACGCCTTCAACTCCTCCTGAAATGTCTGGCTCTTCGTAGACCAACTCATAGTCCCCTTCTGGTGCTCCGGTGCACGCCTCCTCTTCATGATCACAATCTAGCAAGGGTGTCGAAAGAAAGTGAGTACAGAGGTACTCAGCAAGTTCAAACGAGAAAAGGTGTTTGATGCACTAGCTACGACCATTGATCAGAAAATCTCAGGTCAATGCATGTTCCGCAAACATTTCTTCAAAAGGTTTATTTTATTCTGAAAACTATGTCCGCCAGTTTTCACATGTTGACCAGAACTTCGCGGAGTTCCTTTCCTGGCGCGTTCGTAGTTCCCTTCCCAGAACAAGGAGTGAGAGCCAAAGTTTGATACACTCTGCAGAGGTGCGTTACTTTTTTCCCATAAGAGAACTTATCCTTGTTGCCAACCGGGTGTACTTTCCCGCCCACACTTCCTTTGTGTGAGGCCTAGTATAAGAACCAAGCCAATCACTGCCTTCTCCGCGACCTCACATATCCACCCTTTTGTAAGTCTGTCATGTCCTTTATCTATAGATAGACTGACCCAGGCATTTGTTCTCTCCTTTACCATTAAGGTAAACCGATCCGAACAATCTACATGCCCAGTCATGTACACTATAGATATACTAACCCAGACAACCCTTACAATCCATCATAGGCCTTTAACAAGTCTGCCCTCTCTTTTATCTATTTGTATACTATTCTAGACCAATATCCTCACCTTTACCAAATAGATAGATGATACGCGTACAGCACGCGTCCGTTGGGAACCCCAAGAGAAAGGTGTGATGCGTACAGCAGCAAGTTTTCCCTCAGTAAGAAACCAAGGTTTATCGAACCAGTAGGAGCCAAGAAGCACGTTGAAGGTTGATGGTGGCGGAGTGTAGTGCGGAGCAACACCAGGGATTCCGACGCCAACGTGGAACCTGCACAACACAACCAAATTACTTTTCCCCAACGTGACAGTGAGGTTGTCAATCTCACCGGCTTGCTGTAACAAAGGATTAGATGTATAGTGTGGATGATGATGTTTGCAGAGAACAGTAAGAACAAGTATTGCAGTAGATTGTATTCGATGTAAAAGAATGGACCGGGGTCCACAGTTCACTAGTGGTGTCTCTCCCATAAGAAATAGCATGTTGGGTGAACAAATTACAGTTGGGCAATTGACAAATAAAGATGGCATGACAATGCACATACATGTTATGATGAGTAGTGTGAAATTCAATTGGGCATTACGACAAAGTACATAGACCGCTATCCAGACATGCATCTATGCCTAAAAAGTCCACCTTCAGAGTTATCATCCGAACCCCTTCCGGTATTAAGTTGCAAACAACGAGACAATTGCATTAACTATGGTGCGTAATGTAATCAACACAAATATCCTTAGACATAGCATTGATGTTTTATCCCTAGTGGCAACAACACATCCACAACCTTAGAACTTTCCATCACCTGTCCCGCATTTAATGGAGGCATGAACCCACTATCGAGCATAAATACTCCCTCTTGGAGTTACAAGTAACGACTTGGCCGAGCCTCTACTAATAACGGAGAGCATGCAAGATCATAAACAACACATAGATCATAGATTGATAATCAACATAACATAGCATTCCATATTCATCGGATCCCAACAAACGCAACATGTAGCATTACAAATAGATGATCTTGATCATGTTAGGCAGCTCACAAGATCCGACAATGATAGCACAATGAGGAGAAGACAACCATCTAGCTACTCGCTATGGACCCATAGTCCAGGGGTGAACTACTCACACATCACTCCGGAGGCGACCGTGGCGGTGAAGAGTCCTCCGGGAGATGATTCCCCTCTCCGGCAGGGTGCCGGAGGCGATCTCCTGAATCTCCCGAGATGGGATTGGCGGCGGCGTCTCTGGAAGGTTTTCCGTATCGTGGCTCTCGGTACTGGAGTTATTATCGACGAAGGCTTCTTATAGGCGGAGAGGTAGGTTTAGGGGCGACGCGAGGGGCCCACACGCTAGGGCCGCGCGGCCCAAGCCCTGGCCGCGCCGCCCTACTGTGGCGTCACCTCGTCGCCCCACTTCGTTTCCCTTTCGGACTTCTGGAAGCTTCGTGGAAAAATAAGATCCTGGGCATTGATTTCGTCCAATTCCGAGAATATTTCCTTACTAGGATTTCTGAAACCAAAAACAACGAAAACAAAGAATCGGCTCTTCGGCATCTTGTTAATAGGTTAGTGCCGGAAAATGCATAAATATGACATAAAGTATGTATAAAACATGTGTATATCATCAATAAAGTAGCATGGAACATAAGAAATTATCGATACGTTGGAGACGTATCAGCATCCCCAAGCTTAGTTCCTACTCGTCCCCGAGTAGGTAAACGATAACAAAGATAATTTCTGAAGTGACATGCTATCATAATCTTGATCAATACTATTGTAAGCACATGAGATGAATGTAGCGATCCGAAGCAATGGTAAAGACAATGAGTAAACAACTGAATCATATAGAAAAGACTTTTCATGAATAGTACTTTCAAGACAAGCATCAATAATTCTTGCATAAGAGTTAACTCATAAAGCAATAAATTCAAAGTAAAGGCATTGAAGCAACACAAAGGAAGATATAAGTTTCAGCGGTTGCTTTCAACTTGTAATATGTATATCTCATGGATATTGTCAACATAAAGTAATATAATAAGTGCAATAAGTAAACATGTAAGAATCAATGCACAGTTAACACAAGTGTTTGCTTCTAAGATGGAAGGAAATAGGTAAACTGACTCAACATAAAAGTAGAAGAATGGCCCTTCGAAGAGGGAAGCATTGATTGCTATATTTGTGCTAGAGCTTTTATTTTGAAAACATAAAGAGAGCATAAAACTAAAGTTTTGAGAGTTGTTTGTTGTTGTCAATGAATGGTAGTGGGCACTCTAACCCCCTTGCCAGACAGACCTTCAAAGAGCGGCTCCCATGAAAGATTTTTATTTTTGGGTGGCACTCCTTCCAACCTTTGCTTTCACAAACCATGGCTAACCGAATCCTCGGGTGCCTGCCAACAATCTCATACCATGAAGGAGTGCCTTTTTATTTTAGTTTTATTTAGATGACACTCCTCTCCACCTTTGCTTTCTCAAGCCATGGCTAACCGAATCCTCGGGTGCCGTCCAACAATCACATACCATGGAGGAGTGTCTATTTTTTTGTAAAATTATGAAAGTTAATTAATTTTGGGCTGGGAACCCCATTGCCAGCTCCTTTTGCAAAATTATTGGATAAGCGGATGAAGCCACTAGTCCATTGGTGAAAGTTGCCCAACAAGATTGAAAGATAAACACCACATACTTCCTCATGAGCTATAAAACATTGACACAAATAAGAGGTAATAACTTTTAAAGTGTTTAAAGATAGCACTCAAGCAATTTACTTCGGAATGGCAGAGAAATACCATGTAGTAGGTAGGTATGGTGGACACAAATGGCATAGTTTTTGGCTCAAGGATTTGGATGCATGAGAAGTATTCCCTCTCAATACAAGGCTTAGGCTAGCAAGGTTATTTGAAGCAAACACAAGTATGAACCGGTACAGCAAAACTCACATAAAAACATATTGCAAGCATTATAAGACTCTACACTGTCTTCCTTGTTGTTCAAACCCTTACTAGAAAATATCTAGACCTTAGAGAGACCAATCATGCAAACCAAATTTTAGCAAGCTCTATGTATTTCTTCACTAATAGGTGCAAAGTATATGATGCAAGAGCTTAAACATGATCCATATGAGCACAACAATTTCCAAGTATCAAATTATCCAAGACATTATACCAATTACCACATGTAGCATTTCCCGTTTCCAACCATATAACAATTAACGAAGCAGTTTCAACCTTCACCATGAACATTATGAGTAAAGCTAAGGACATATTTGTCCATATGCAACAGCGGAGTATGTATCTCTCCCACACAATGAATGCTAGGATCCAATTTTATTCAAACAAAACAAAAACAAAACATACAGACGCTCCAAGTAAAGCACATAAGATGTGACGGAATAAAAATATAGTTTCACTAGAGGAACCTGATAATGTTGTCGATGAAGAAGGGGATGCCTTGGGCATCCCCAAGCTTAGATGCTTGAGTTTCTTCTTGAAATATGCAGGGATGAACCACCGGGGCATCCCCAAGCTTAGAGCTTTCACCCTCCTTGATCATATTGTATCATCCTCCTCTCTTGATCCTTGAAAACTTCCTCCACACCAAACTCAAAACAACTCATTAGAGGGTTAGTGCATAATCAAAATTCACATGTTCGGAGGTGACATAATCATTCTTAACACTTCTGGACATTGCCCAAAGCTACTGAAAGTTAATGGAATAAAGAAATCCATCAAGCATAGCAAAACAGGCAATGCGAAATAAAAGGCAGAATCTGTCAAAACAGAACAGTCCGTAAAGACGATTTTTTTAGGTGCACCAGACTTGCTCAAATAAAAATTCTCAAATTAAATGAAAGTTGCGTACATATCTGAGGATTACTCACGTAAATTGGCAGATTTTTTTGACTTACCTACAGAGACTACTGCTCAAATTCGTGACAGCAAGAAATCTGTTTCTGTGCAGTAATCCAAATCTAGTATGAACCTTACTATCAAAGACTTTACTTGGCACAACAATGTAATAAAATAAAGATAAGGAGAGGTTGCTACAGTAGTAACAACTTCCAAGACTCAAATATAAAACAAAAGTGCATAAGTAAAATCATGGATTGTCTCCCATAAGCGCTTTTCATTAACGCCTTTCAGCTAGGTGCAGAAAGTGTGTATCAAGTGTTATCAAGAGACGAAGCATCAACATCATAATTTGTTCTAATAATAGAATCAAAAGGTAACTTCATTCTCTTTCTAGGGAAGTGTTCCATACCTTTCTTGAGAGGAAATTGATATTTAATATTACCTTCCTTCATATCAATGATGGCACCAACAGTTCGAAGAAAAGGTCTTCCCAATATAATGGGACAAGATGCATTGATATCCAAGACAACAAAATCAACGGGGACAAGGTTATTTTTAACCGTAATGCGAACATTATCAACCCTCCCCAAAGGTTTCTTTGTAGAATTATCAGCTAGATTAACATCCAAATAACAATTTTTCAATGGTGGCAAGTCAAGCATATTATAGATTTTCCTAGGCATAACGGAAATACTTGCACCAAGATCACATAAAGCATTACAATCAAAATCATTGACCTTCATCTTAATGATGGGCTCCCAAACATCCTCTAACTTCCTAGGAATAGAAGTTTCACGATTTAATTTCTCTTCTCTAGCTTTAATGAGAGCATTTGTAATATGTTTTGTAAAGGCCAAATTTATAGCACTAGCATTAGGACTTTTAGCAAGTTTTTGTAAGAACTTTATAACTTCAGAGATGTGACAATCATCAAAATCTAAACCATTATGATCTAAAGCAATGGGATCATTATCCCCAACATTTGAAAAAAATTCAGCGGTTTTATCACAAGTAGTTTCAGCAGTTTTAGCAGTTTCAGGCAGTTTTGCAAACTTTGCATTAGGAGTAGAAACATTGCCAACACCAATTATTTTACCATTGATAGTAGGAGGTGTAGAAACATGTGAAGCATCAGCATTGCTAGTGGTGGTAATATTCCAAACTTTAGCTACATTATTATCTTTAGCATTTTCTTCTTTCTCCCACCCATCACGCAATTCAGCCATCAATCTTATATTCTCATTAATTCTAACTTGGATGGAGTTTGCTGTAGCAAATGACTTAATATCTTTATTTTCATTAGGCATAACTTTCGATTTCAAAAGATCAACATCAGCAGCAAGACTATCAACTTTAGAAGCAAGTATATCAATTTTCCTGAGCTTTTCTTCAACAGATTTGTTAAAAGCAGTTTGTGTACTAATAAATACTTTAAGAATGGCTTCAAGTCCAGGGGAATATTCCTATTATTGTTGTAAGAATTCCCATAAGAATTACCATAACCGTTACTATTATTATAAGGATATGGCCTATAGTTGTTACTAGAATTATTCCGATAAGCATTGTTGTTGAAATTATTATTTTTAATGAAATTCACATCAACATGTTCTTCTTGGGCAACCAATGAAGCTAACGGAACATTATTAGGATCAACATTAGTCCTACCATTCACAAGCATAGACATAATAGCATCAATCTTATCACTCAAGGAAGAGGTTTCTTCAACGAATTTACCTTCTTACCTTGTGGAGCTCTTTCCGTGTGCCATTCAGAGTAATTAATCATCATATTATCAAGAAGCTTTGTTGCGGCGCCTAGAGTGATGGACATAAAAGTACCTCCAGCAGCTGAATCCAATAGGTTCCGCGAAGAAAAATTCAATCCTGCATAAAAGGTTTGGATGATCATCCAAGTAGTCGATCCATGGGTAGGGCAATTTTTAACCAAAGATTTCATTCTTTCCCATGCTTGGGCAACATGCTCATTATCCAATTGCTTAAAATTCATTATGCTACTTCTAAAAGATATAATTTTAGCAGGAGGATAATATATACCAATGAAAGCATCCTTACATTTAGTCCATGAATCAATACTATTCTTAGGCAAAGATAGCAACCAATCTTTAGCTCTTCCTCTTAATGAGAAAGGAAACAATTTTAATTTTATAATGTCACCATCTACATCCTTATACTTTTGCATTTCACATAGTTCAACAAAATTATTAAGATGGGCAGCAGCATCATCAGAACTAACACCAGAAAATTGCCCTCTCATAACAAGATTTAGTAAAGCAGGTTTAATTTCAAAGAATTCTGCTGTAGTAGCAGGTGGAGCAATAGGTGTGCATAAGAAATCATTATTATTTGTGTTTGTGAAGTCACACAACTTAGTATTTTCAGGAGTACCCATTTTAGCAATAGTAAATAAAGTAAACTAGATAAAGTAAATGCAAGTAAATAATTTTTTGTGTTTTTAATATAGAGAACGCAAACAAGATAGTAAATAAAGTAAAGCTAGTAACTTTTTTTTGTATTTTGATATAGTGTAGCAAACAAAGTAGTAAATAAAATAAAGCAAGACAAAAAACAAAGTAAAGAGATTGGAAGTGGAGACTCCCCTTGCAGCGTGTCTTGATCTCCCCGGCAACAGCGCCAGAAAAAGAGCTTGATACGCGTACAACACGCGTCCGTTGGGAACCCCAAGAGGATGGTGTGATGCGTACAGCAGCAAGTTTTCCCTCAGTAAGAAACCAAGGTTTATCGAACCAGTAGGAGCCAAGAAGCACGTTGAAGGTTGATGGCGGTGGAGTGTAGTGCGGCGCAACACCAGGGATTCCGGCGCCAACGTGGAACCTGCACAACACAACCAAATTACTTTGCCCCAACGTGACAGTGAGGTTGTCAATCTCACCGGCTTGCTGTAACAAAGGATTAGATGTATAGTGTGGATGATGATGTTTGCAGAGAACAGTAAGAACAAGTATTGCAGAAGATTGTATTCGATGTAAAAGAATGGACCGGGGTCCACAGTTCACTAGTGGTGTCTCTCCCATAAGAAATAGCATGTTGGGTGGACAAATTACGGTTGGGAAATTGACAAATAAAGATGGCATGACAATGCATATACATGTTATGATGAGTAGTGTGAAATTCAATTGGGCATTACGACAAAGTACATAGACCGCTATCCAGCATGCATCTATGCCTAAAAAGTCCACCTTCAGGTTATCATCCGAACCCCTTCCAGTATTAAGTAACAAACAACAGACAATTGCATTAAGTATGGTGCGCAATGTAATCAACACAAATATCCTTAGACATAGCATTGATGTTTTATCCCTAGTGGCAACAGCACATCCACAACCTTAGAACTTTCACGTCACCGTCCTGCATTTAATGGAGGCATGAACCCACTATCGAGCATAAATACTCCCTCTTGGAGTTACAAGTAACGACTTGGCCGGAGCCTCTACTAATAACGGAGAGCATGCAAGATCATAAACAACACATAGATGATAGATTGATAATCAACATAACATAGCATTCCATATTCATCGGATCCCAACAAACGCAACATGTAGCATTACAAATAGATGATCTTGATCATGTTAGGCAGCTCACAAGATCCGACAATGATAGCACAATGAGGAGAAGACAACCATCTAGCTACTACTATGGACCCATAGTCCAGGGGTGAATTACTCACACATCACTCCGGAGGCGACCATGGCGGTGAAGAGTCCTCCGGGAGACGATTCCCCTCTCCGGCAGGGTGCCGGAGGCGATCTCCTGAATCCCCCGAGATGGGATTGGCGGCGGCGGCGTCTCTGGAAGTTTTTCCGTATCGTGGCTCTCGGTACTGGAGTTATTATCGACGAAGGCTTCTTATAGGCGGAGAGGTAGGTTTAGGGCGACGCGAGGGACCCACACGCTAGGGCCGCGCGGCCCAAGCCCTGGCCGCGCCGCCCTACTGTGTCGTCACCTCGTCGCCCCACTTCGTTTCCCTTTCGGACTTCTGGAAGCTTCGTGGAAAAATAAGATCCTGGGCGTTGATTTCGTCCAATTCCGAGAATATTTCCTTACTAGGATTTCTGAAACCAAAAACAGCAGAAAACAACAACTGGCTCTTCGGCATCTTGTTAATAGGTTAGTGCCGGAAAATGCATAAATATGACATAAAGTATGTATAAAACATGTGTATATCATCAATAAAGTAGCATAGAACATAAGAAATTATCGATACGTTGGAGACGTATCAATAGACTGATCCATGCAACGCTTATTACTATCCCGTTAATATGCGAGAGGAAAAAAATACAGTTGACTTCCCCAGAGCCATTATAGATCTCATGGTTAATGCGATATGTACGGCACTAGAATCACTAGATGACATTGGTGATTAGTCCTAGATGAGTAGAACCCTTGCAATGGAACCTCCACCATCAACACATACCATGGTTCCATTTCCCACCACATAGTCATATTCATAATTGGAAAATTAACATTCTATTTTCAATGCAGGAGTGATCAGTATATTGCTTTGCGAGTAAATTGATAGAAAATAATCAATATGACATGAGTGATACGTCTCCGACGTATCGATAATTTCTTATGTTCCATGCCACATTATTGATGATATCTACATGTTTTATGCATACTTTATGTCATATTTATGCGTTTTCCGGAACTAACCTATTGACGAGATGCCGAAGGGCAAGTTGCTGTTTTCCGCTGTTTTTGGTTTCAGAAATCCTAGTAAGGAAATATTCTCGGAATCGGACGAAATCAACACTGAAGATCTTAGAATTCCCGGAAGCTTCCAGAGCACCGAAGAAGGGCCAGAGGGGAGCTAGGAGGCCCACCCCACAGGGCGGCGCGGCCAAGGGGGGGGGCGCCCCCCAAGTGCGTGGGCCCCCTGTGGCCCCTCCGACTCCGCCTCTTCGCCTATTTAGTCGTCCCTGACCTAAATCCTCGACCCAGTTCGACGGTACGAGAAACCTTCCAGAGCCGCCGCCATCGCGAAGCCAAGATCTGGGGGACAGGAGTCTCTGTTCCGGCACGCTGCCGGGACGGGGAAGTGCCCCCGGAAGGCTTCTCCATCGACACCACCGCCATCTTCATCAACGCTGCTGTCTCCCATGAGGAGGGAGTAGTTCTCCATCGAGGCTCGGGGCTGTACCGGTAGCTATGTGGTTAATCTCTCTCCTATGTACTTCAATACAATGATCTCATGAGCTGCTTACATGATTGAGATTCATATGAGTTTTGTATCACTATTCATCTATGTGCTACTCTAGTGATGTTATTAAAGTAGTCTATTCCTCCTCCATGATGTAATGTTGACGAGTAGTGTGCATCATGAAGTACTTGGTATATGCTATGATTGTGATCTCTTGTAGATTATGAAGTTAACTATTACTATGATGGTATTGATGTGATCTATTCCTCCTTTCATAGTGTGATGGTAACAGTGTGCATGCTATGTTAGTACTTGGTTTGGTTGTGTTGATCTGTCGTGCACTCTAAGGTTATTTAAACATGAATATCGAATATTGTGGAGCTTGTTAACTCCGGCATTGAGGGTTCGTGTAATCCTACACAATTAGTGGTGTTCATCATCCAACAAGAGGGTGTAGAGTCTAGCATTTATCTATTTATTCTGTTATGTGATCAATGTTGAGAGTGTCCACTTGTGAAAGCAGGATCCCTAGGCCTTGTTCGCAAATACTGCTATCACTGCTTGTTTACTGTTCTACTGCATCTGTACTGTCCGCAATATTACCACCATCAACCACACGCCAGTCCTGGGCAGCAAAGCACTTTTCTGCCGCCATTACTGCTGCTCATATATTCATACCACCTGTATTTCACTATCTCCTCGCCGAACTAGTGCACCTATTAGGTGTGTTCGGGACACAAGAGACTTCTTGCTTTGTGGTTGCAGGGTTGCATGAGAGGGATATCTTTGACCTCTTCCTCCCTGAGTTCGATAAACCTTGGGTGATCCACTTAAGGGAAACTTGCTGCTGTTCTACAAACCTCTGCTCTTGGAGGCCCAACACTGTCTACAAGAATAGAAGCACCCGTAGACATCAAGCACTTTTCTGGCGCCGTTGCCGGGGAGGAAAGGTAAAAGGTACTCACACTCCGGATCTCGGCTACTAAGCTATTTTCGCCGTTGTAAGTACTCGAAGCTATTTCCTTTAGATCCTGCAATTGCATCTTTTTGTTTCTTGTTTACACTAGTTAGGCATAATGGAAAACAACAAAAATATGAGAGATCTTTATGAACTTTATCTTGAATTAGGACATGATGTGTTTGAAGAGAGAATTAAAAAACCCATGGAACTTTATATGGATGCAAATGGGAATGTTATTAATATGAATGCTCTGAACACTATTGTTGCTAGTGCTATGGAAAATTCTAAGCTTGGGGAAGCTGGTTTTGATGAGCATGATCTTTTTAGTCCCCCAAACATTGAGGAGAAAATTTTCTTTGATGATACTTTGCCTCCTATTTATGATGATTATAATGATAGTAGCCTTTTGGTGCCGCCTATTATGGAGGATAAATTTGATTATGATTACAATATGCCTCCTATATTTGATGATGATAATAATAATGATAGCTACTTTGTTGAATTTGCTCCCACTACAACTAATAAAATTGACTATGCTTATGTGGAGAGTAATAATTTTGTGCATGAGACTCATGATAAGAATGCTTTATGTGATAGTTATATTGTTGAGTTTGCTCATGATACTACTGAAAGTTATTATGAGAGAGGAAAATATGGTTGTAGAAATTTTCATGTTACTAAAACACCTCTCTATATGCTTAAAATTTTGAAACTGAGCTTGTCTAGTTTTCCTATGCTTGTTGCATTATGCCTACATAACTTGTTTATTTACAAGATTCCTTTTCATAGGAAGAATGTTAGGCTTAAATTTGTTTTGAATTTGCCTCTTGATGCTCTCTTTTGCTTCAAATACTATTTCTTGCGAGTGCATCATTAAAACTGCTGAGCCCATCTTAATGGCTATAAAGAAAGAACTTCTTGGGTGATAACCCATGTGTTTATTTTGCTACAGTACTTTTGTTTTATATTTGTGTCTTGGAAGTTGTTACTACTGTAGCAACCTCTCCTTATCTTAGTTTTGTTGCATTGTTGTGCCAAGTAAAGTCTTTGATAGCAAGGTTGATACTAGATTTGGATTACTGCGCAGAAACAGATTTCTGTCTGTCACGAATTTTGGCAGAATTCTCTGTAGGTAACTGATGACCCACAAGTATAGGGGATCGCAACAGTCTTCGAGGGAAGTAAAACCCAATTTATTGATTCGACACAAGGGGAGACAAAGAACACTTGGAAGCCTTAACAACGGAGTTGTCAATTCAGTTGCACTGGAAACGGACTTGCTCGCAAGAGTTTATCGATAGTAACGGTTTTATAGCAGTAGCAGTAGTGAAATAACAGCAGCAGAGTAACAAAGACAGCAGTAGTGATTTTAGTAAACAGCAGGATTAAAATACTGTAGGCACGGGGACGGATGAACGGGCGTTGCATGGATGAGAGAAACTCATGTAACAGTCAAGCAGGGCATTTGCAGATAATAATAAAACGGTATCCAAGTACTAATCAATCAATAGGCATGTGTTCCATATATAGTCGTACGTGCTCGCAATGAGAAACTTGCACAACATCTTTTTTCCTACCAGCCGGTGGCAGCCGGGCCTCTAGGGAAACTACTCGGATATTAAGGTACTCCTTTTAATAGAGTACCGGAGCAAAGCATTAACACTCCGTGAACACATGTGATCCTCACATCACTACCATCCCCTCCGGTTGTCCCGATTTCTGTCACTTCGGGGCCATCGGTTCCGATACGACGACATGTGTATACAACTTGCAGGTAAGACCATAAACAATGAATATCATGATGAAACAATAACATGTTCAGATCTGAGATCATGGCACTCGGGCCCTAGTGACAAGCATTAAGCATAACAAGTTGCAACAATATCATAAAAGTAACATCTACGGATACTAGGCACTATGCCCTAACAATCTTATGCTATTACATGACCAATCTCATCCAATCCCTACCATCCCCTTCGGCCTACAGCGGGGGAATTACTCACACATGGATGGGGGAAACATTGCTGGTTGATGGAGAGGCGTCGGTGGTGATGGCGGCGATGATCTCCTCCAATTCCCCGTCCCGGCGGAGTGCCAGAACGGAGACTTCTGGCTCCTGCGACGGAGTTTCGCGATGTGGCGGCGTTCTGGAGGGTTTCTGGCGATTTCGTCAATTCGTACGGTGTTTTTAGGTCGAAAGGGATTTTATAGGCGAAGAGGCGGCGCAGGGGGGCACCTGGGGGCGCCTCACCCTAGGCTGGCGCGGGCCCAGGCTAGGCCGCGCCGCCTTAGGGTGTGGTGGCCCTCTGGCCCCTCTCCGACTCTTCTTCGGTGTTCTGGAGCCTTCCGGGAAAAATAGGAGGTTTGGCGTTGATTTCGTCCAATTCCGAGAATATTGCCCGAACAGCCTTTACGGAACCAAAAACAGCGAGAAAACAGAACCGGCACCGTGGCATCTCGTTAATAGGTTAGTTCCGGAAAATGCATGAAATCATCATAAAGTGAAAGCAAAACATGTAAGTATTGTCATAAAACAAGCATGGAACGATAGAAATTATGGATACGTCGGGGACGTATCGCATCCCTAAGCTTAGTTCTGCTCGTCCCGAGCGGTAAACGATAAAAAGAATAATTTCTGTAGTGACATGCTACTTACATAACCTTGATCATACTATTACAAAGCATATGAAATGAATGAAGTGACTCAAGGCAATGATCTATAGTTGCTAACAAGTAGATAACATATAGCAAAACTTTTCATGAATAGTACTTTCAAGACAAGCATCAAAAGATTGCACAAGAATTAACTCATAAAGCAATAGATTCAAAGTAAAGGCATCGAAGCAACACAAAGGAAGATATAAGTTTCAGAGGTTGCTTTCAACTTTCAACATGCATATCTCATGGATAATTGTCAACACAAAGTAATATGATGAATGCAAATATGCAAGTATGTAAGAATCAATGCACGAGTTAACACAAGTGTTTGCTTCTAAGATGGAAGGAAGTAGGTATACCGACTCAACATAAAGTGAAAGAATGGCCCTTCGCAGAGGAAGCATTGATTGCTATATTTGTGCTAGAGCTTTGGTTTTGAAAACATAAAGAGAGCACAAAAGTAAAGTTTTGAGAGGTGTTTGTTGTTGTCAACGAATGGTAGTGGGCACTCTAACCCCCTTGCCAGACAAACCTTCAAAGAGCGGCTCCCATTTTATTTTTATTTTTGGGTGGCACTCCTTCCAACCTTTCTTTCACAAACCATGGCTAACCGAATCCTCGGGTGCCTGCCAACAATCTCATACCATGAAGGAGTGCCTTTTTATTTTAGTTTTATTATGATGACACTCCCCCCAACCTTTTGCTTACACAAGCCATGGCTAACCGAATCCTTCGGGTGCCGTCCAACAATCACATACCATGGAGGAGTGTCTATTTAGGTTAATTAATTTGGGACTGGGAATCCCATTGCCAGCTCTTTTTGCAAAATTATTGGATAAACGGATGAAGCCACTAGTCCATTGGTGAAAGTTGCCCAACAAGATTGAAAGATAAACACCACATACTTCCTCATGAGCTATAAAACATTAACACAAATTGAGAAGCATTTTGAATTGTTTAAAGGTAGCACTCAAGAAATTTACTTTGGAATGCAGGAAATACCACATAGTAGGTAGGTATGGTGGACACAAATGGCATAGTGGTTGGCTCAAGGATTTTGGATGCATGAGAAGTATTCCCTCTCAGTACAAGGCTTAGGCTAGCAAGGTTGTTTGAAGCAAACACAAGTATGAACCGGTACATCAAAACTTACATAAGAACATATCGCAAGCATTATAATACTCTACACTGTCTTCCTTGTTGCTCAAACACTTTTACCAGAAAATATCTAGACCTTAAGAGAGATCAATTACGCAAACCAATTTCAACAAGCTCTACGGTAGTTCTCCACTAATAGGTTTAAACTACATGAAAAAAAACTTAATCTACTTGAGAGCTCAAAACAATTGCCAAGTGTCAAATTATCCACAACATATGAGGCATTTTCTGTTTCCAACCAAACAATAAGTATTGTAGCTTCCAACTTTTATCATTGAACATTAAAAGTAAAACGAAGAACAAGTGTTCATATGAAAAAGCGGAGCGTGTCTCTCTCCCAAACAAGGATTGCTAGGATCCGATCTTATTCAAACAAACAAAACGAAAATAAACACACCGACGCTCCAAGTAAAGCACATATGATGTGACTGAATAAAAATATAGTTTCAGGGGAGGAAACCTGATAAGTTGATGAAGAAGGGGATGCCTTGGGCATGCCCAAGCTTAGACGCTTGAGTCTTCTTGAAATATGCAGGGATGAACCACAGGGGCATCCCCAAGCTTTGACTTTTCACTCTTCTTGATCATATATCATCCTCCTCTCTTGACCCTTGAAAACTTCCTTCACACCAAACTTCTCATAAACTTCATTAGAGGGGTTAGTACTCAAAAAAATTTGAATCCACCTTGGTCCTGTAGTGGCACATTACAAGAACTCAATAAAACATTAGCTACAGCCCTCTATGTCTAGAAAGCCTTGCTTAAAGTCCACAAGAGACAATGCAAAAAACAGAGACAGAATCTGCCAAAACAGAACAGCCAGTAAAGACGAATTTTAAATAAATACTTCCGTTGCTCAAATCAGAAAACTAAAAACTAATGAAAGTTGCGTACATATCTGAGGAACACGCACGTAAATTGGCATATTTTTCTGAGTTACCTACAGAGAAAACAGCCCAGATTCGTGACAGATAGAAATCTGTTTCTGCGCAGAAATCCAAATCTAGTATCAACCTTCGATTAGAGGCTTCACTTGGTACAACAAAACACAAAACTAAGATAAGGAGAGGTTGCTACAGTAGTAAACAACTTCCAAGACACAAATATAAAACAAAGTACTGTAGCAAAATAACACATGGGTTATCTCCCAAGAAGTTGCTTTCTTTATAGCCATTAAGATGGGCTCAGCAGTTTTAATGATGCACTCGCAAGAAATAGTATTTGAAGCAAAAGAGAGCATCAAGAGGCAAATCCAAAACACATTTAAGTCTAACATTCTTTCTATGCAAAGGAATCTTGTACACAAATAAATTCATGAAGAACAAAGTGACAAGCATAAGAAGATAGAACAAGTGTAACTTCAACAATTTCAGCATATAGAGAGGTGTATTAGTACCATGAAAATTTCTACTACCATATTTTCCTCTCTCATAATAATTTTCAGTAGCTTCATGCACAAACTCAACAATATAACTATCACATGCAGCATGCTTCTCATGATTTCCAAACACATAATTTTTATCAAGTTCAAGAATAGTGGAATAAAAAACTTTCAAACTTACTTTTATTAATAATATAACAAGGTAGTTGATCAATCTCAAGAGATATGGGACTCATAGAATAAGTCAAGGACTCTCCAATCCCATTTTCATTAGTAGTACAATTAATAGTATCAAGTAACATAGGACCATCATCTAGAGCTTTATCATAAACATTTGCTAAGCAAAATTCTTTAGTACCATGCATTTCGACATCAGGCACAAACAATGCATTATCATAAGATTTATCAAAGTAGCATGGATTATCATAAATAACAGTAGCATAATTATTCTCACAAGTTTTACTCATAGGGAATATTTCAAGAGAATCCACAGGAACATAACATTCAACCTCTTTCGGTAAGCATGGAGGACAATCAAATAGTGTAAGAGATAAAGAGTTACTCTCATTAGAAGGTTGGCATGGGTAGCTAATCCATTCTTCCCCCTTTTGTTCGTCGCTCTCCTCTTCTTTTTCATCCAATGAGCTTTCAAGTTCATCAATTTCCTCCTCTTTTTCATCCAATGAGCTTTCAGGTTCATCAATTTCTTCTTCCACCGGTTACTGCAAATTGTGAGTGCATTCTTGTGCATTAATGTGTCTCTCTTTATAATCAAGGATATAAGGATTCCTACTGTAGCATTCTATGCAAGAATTAAGGATAGTAGAGACATAATCTTTAAGGTCCTTACAAATAGCACAAGTTTCATAATTCTCAACCATGAAGGATTCTATCTCGGAGGCTCCCATAAATAAGACAAATTGTTCTACCTCTTCGAACCCATAATGAATATAGCAATTCCGATTATAGCTCTTAATAAAAAATTCCTCACTAAAGCCACATTGAAATTTAAGATGTTTAGTATCCTGTTGAGAGCAACAGTTTATATCATGGCGTCTAAGCAAGATTCTAGCAATTGTATTCAATTTTTCTATCATAGCACTCATTACTTTACCAGTTCTTGATTCTCTATAACAATTATAACATTCCATAAGCTCCAAGTAGGTTGTTGGTTCTCCCATGACAGCAGTTTTTAATTTTTCGGTTTTTCAAATTTTTATGGATTTTTGGGTATATGAGGAAAATAAAACAAAACTGAAATAAACTAGACAAAAGTAAACTAAGCAAAGTAATACTAGACAGAAATAAACTAAGCACAAGTAAACTAGGAAAAAGTAAACTAAGCAAAACAAAATAAAATAAAACAGAGAGAGAGGTAGAGTGTACTCCCCAGGTGAACTTATGAGTAGAGCTATGCCTCCCCGGCAACGGCGCCAGAAAATAGTCTTGATGACCCACAAGTATAGGGGATCGCAACAGTCTTCGAGGGAAGTAAAACCCAATTTATTGATTCGACACAAGGGGAGACAAAGAACACTTGGAAGCCTTAACAACGGAGTTGTCAATTCAGTTGCACCGGAAACGGACTTGCTCGCAAGAGTTTATCGAGAGTAACAGCTTTATAGCAGATAGCAGTAGTGAAATAACAAGCAGAGAGTAACAAAAACAGCAGTAGTGATTTTAGTAAACAAGCAGGATTAAAATACTGTAGGCACGGGGACGGATGAACGGGCGTTGCATGGATGAGAGAAACTCATGTAACAATCAAGCGGTGGCATTTGCGGATAATAATAAAACGGTATCCAAGTACTAATCAATCAATAGGCATGTGTTCCATATATAGTCGTACGTGCTCGCAATGAGAAACTTGCACAACATCTTTTGTCCTACCACATCGGTGGCAGCCGGGCCTCTAGGGAATCTACTGGATATTAAGGTACTCCTTTTAATAGAGTACCGGAGCAAAGCATTAACACTCCGTGAACACATGTGATCCTCACATCACTACCATCCCCTCCGGTTGTCCCGATTTCGTCACTTCGGGGCCATCGGTTCCGGACAGACGACATGTGTATACAACTTGCAGGTAAGACCATAAACAATGAATATCATGATGAAACAATAACATGTTCAGATCTGAGATCATGGAACTCGGGCCCTAGTGACAAGCATTAAGCATAACAAGTTGCAACAATATCATAAAAGTAACATCTACGGATACTAGGCACTATGCCCTAACAATCTTATGCTATTACATGACCAATCTCATCCAATCCCTACCATCCCCTTCGGCCTACAGCGGGGGAATTACTCACACATGGATGGGGAAAACATTGTTGGTTGATGGAGAGGCGTCGGTGGTGATGGCGGCGATGATCTCCTCCAATTCCCCGTCCCGGCGGAGTGCCAGAACGGAGACTTCTGGCTCCCGCGACGGAGTTTCGCGATGTGGCGGCGTTCTGGAGGGTTTCTGGCGATTTCGTCAATTCGTACGGTGTTTTTAGGTCGAAAGGGATTTTATAGGCGAAGAGGCGGCGCAGGGGGGCACCTGGGGGCGCCTCACCCTAGGCTGGCGCGGGCCCAGGCTAGGCCGCGCCGCCTTAGGGTGTGGTGGCCCTCTGGCCCCTCTCCGACTCTTCTTCGGTGTTCGGAGCCTTCCGGGAAAAATAGGAGGTTTGGCGTTGATTTCGTCCAATTCCGAGAATATTGCCCGAACAGCCTTTATGGAACCAAAAACAGCGAGAAAACAGGAACTGGCACTGTGGCATCTCGTTAATAGGTTAGTTCCGGAAAATGCATGAAATCATCATAAAGTGCAAGCAAAACATGTAAGTATTGTCATAAAACAAGCATGGAACGACAGAAATTATGGATACGTCGGGGACGTATCAGTAACTCGGAAAATTATGCCAATTTACGTGAGTGATCCTCAGATATGTACGCAACTTTCATTCAATTTGAGCATTTTCATTTGAGCAAGTCTGGTGCCTCTTTAAAATTCGTCTTTACGGACTGTTCTGTTTTGACAGATTCTGCCTTTTATTTCGCATTGCCTCTTTTGCTATGTTGGATGGATTTTCTTTGTTTCATTAACCTCTAGTAGCTTTAGGCAATGTCCAGAAGTGTTAAGAATGATTGTGTCACCTCTGAACATGTGAGTTTTTGATTATGCACTAACCCTCTAATGAGTTTGTTTCGAGTTTGGTGTGGAGGAAGTTTTCAAGGGTCAAGAGAGGGAGATGATACAATATGATCAAGGAGAGTGAAAGCTTTAAGCTTGGGGATGCCCCGGTGGTTCACCCCTGCATATTTCAAGAAGACTCAAGCGTCTAAGCTTGGGGATGCCCAAGGCATCCCCTTCTTCATCGACAAATTATCAGGTTCATTCTCTTGAAACTATATTTTTATTCGGTCACATCTTATGTACTTTACTTGGAGCGTCTGTTTGTTTTCATTTTTGTTTTTGTTTGAATAAATTCTTGTGTGGGAGAGAGACACGCTCCGCTGGTTCATATGAACACATGTGTTCTTAGCTTTTAATTTTCATGGCGAAGGTTGAAACTGCTTCGTTAATTGTTATATGGTTGGAAACGGGAAATGCTACATGTAGTAATTGGTATGATGTCTTGAATAACTTGATACTTGGCAATTGTTGTGCTCATGTTTAAGCTCTTGCATCATATACTTTGCACCTATTAATGAAGAAATACATAGAGCTTGCTAAAATTTGGTTTGCATAATTGGTCTCTCTAAGGTCTAGATAATTTCTAGTATTGGGTTGAACAACAAGGAAGACGGTGTAGAGTCTTATAATGTTTACAATATGTCTTTTATGTGAGTTTTGCTGCACCGGTTCATCCTTGTGTTTGTTTCAAATAGCCTTGCTAGCCTAAGCCTTGTACTGAGAGGGAATACTTCTCGTGCATCCAAATCCTTGAGCCAAACACTATGCCATTTGTGTCCACCATACCTACCTACTACATGGTATTTCTCCGCCATTCCAAAGTAAATTGCTTGAGTGCTACCTTTAAATTTCCATTCTTTGTCTTTGCAATATATAGCTCATGGGACAAATAGCCTAAAAACTATTGTGGTATTGAATATGTACTTATGCATCTTATCTCTTATAAGTTGCTTGTTGAGAGATAACCATGTTCCTGGGGACGCCATCAACACTTTGTTGAATATCATGTGAGTTGCTATGCATGTCCGTCTTTTCTGAAGTAAGGGAGATTTACCGCTAGAATGGTTAGAGCATGCATAATGTTAGAGAAGAATATTGGGCCGCTAACTAAAGCCATGATCCATGGTGGAAGTTTCAGTTTTGGACAAATATCCTCAATCTCAAATGAGAAAATTAATAATTGTTGAATGCTTAAGCATTAAAGAGGAGTCCATTATCTGTTGTCTATGTTGTCCCGATATGGATGTCTAAGTTGATAATAATCAATAGCGAGAAATCCGATGCGAGCTTTCTCCTTAGACCTTCGTACAGGCGGCATAGAGGTACCCCTTTGTGACACTTGGTTAAAACATATGTATTGCGATGATAATCCAGGTAATTTGAGCTAATTAGGACAAGGTGCGGGCACTATTAGTATACTATGCATGAGGCTTGCAACTTGTAAGATATAATTTACATGATACTTATGCTTTATTACTACCGTTGACAAAATTGTTTCTTGTTTTCAAAACCAAAGCTCTAGCACAAATATAGCAATCAATGCTTCCTCTCGCGAAGGGCCTTTCTTCTACTTTTATGTTGAGTCAGTTCACCTATTTCTCTCCATCTCAAGAAGCAAACACTTGTGTGAACTGTGCATTGATTCTTACATACTTGCATATTGCACTTGTTATATTACTTTGCATTGACAACTATCCATGAGATATACATGTTACAAGTTGAAAGCAACCGCTGAAACTTAATCTTCCGTTGTGTTGCTTCGGTACCTATACTATGAAATTATTGCTTTATGAGTTAACTCTTATGCAAGACTTATTGATGCTTGTCTTGAAAGTACTATTCATGAAAAGTCTTTGCTATATGATTCATTTGTTTACTCATGTCATTTGCCATTGTTTTGATCGTTGCATTCATTACATGTGTTTACAATAGTATGATCAAGGTTATGATGGCATGTCACTCCAGAAATTATCTTTGTTATCGTTTACCTGCTCGGGACGAGCAGGAACTAAGCTTGGGGATGCTGATACGTCTCCGACGTATCGATAATTTCTTATGTTCCATGCCATATTATTGATGATATCTACATGTTTTATGCATACTTTCTGTCATATTTATGAGTTTTCCGGAACTAACCTATTGACGAGATGCCGAAGGGCCAGTTGCTGTTTTCCGCTGTTTTTGGTTTCAGAAATCCTAGTAAGGAAATATTCTCGGAATCGGACGAAATCAACACCGAAGATCTTAGAATTCCCGGAAGCTTCCAGAGCACCGAAGAAGGGCCAGAGGGGAGCCAGGGGGCCCCACGCCACAGGGCGGCGCGGCCAAGGGGGGGCGCCCCCTAGTGTGTGGGCCCCCTGTGGCCCCTCTGACTCCGCCTCTTCTCCTATTTAGTCGTCCCTGACCTAAATCCTCGACCCAGTTCGACGGTACGAGAAACCTTCCAGAGCCGCCGCCATCGCGAAGCCAAGATCTGGGGGACAGGAGTCTCTGTTCCGGCACGCCGCCGGGACGGGGAAGTGCCCCCTGAAGGCTTCTCCATCGACACCACCGCCATCTTCATCAACTCTGCTGTCTCCCATGAGGAGGGACTAGTTCTCCATCGAGGCTCGGGGCTGTACCAGTAGCTATGTGGTTAATCTCTCTCCTATGTACTTCAATACAATGATCTCATGAGCTGCTTACATGATTGAGATTCATATGAGTTTTGTATCACTATTCATCTATGTGCTACTCTAGTGATGTTATTAAAGTAGTCTATTCCTCCTCCATGATGTAATGTTGACAGTGTGTGCATCATGAAGTACTTGGTATATGCTATGATTGTGATCTCTTGTAGATTATGAAGTTAACTATTACTATGATGGTATTGATGTGATATATTCCTCCTTTCATAGTGTGATGGTAACAAGTGTGCATGCTATGTTAGTACTTGGTTTGGTTGTGTTGATCCGTCGTGCACTCTAAGGTTATTTAAACATGAATATCGAATATTGTGGAGCTTGTTAACTCCGGCATTGAGGGTTCGTGTAATCCTACACAATTAGTGGTGTTCATCATCCAACAAGAGGGTGTAGAGTCTAGCATTTATCTATTTATTCTGTTATGTGATCAATGTTGAGAGTGTCCACTAGTGAAAGCAGGATCCCTAGGCCTTGTTCGCAAATACTGCTATCGCTGCTTGTTTACTGTTCTACTGCATCTGTACTGTCCGCAATATTACCACCATCAACCACACGCCAGTCCTGGGCAGCAAAGCACTTTTCTGGTGCCATTACTGCTGCTCATATATTCATACCACCTGTATTTCACTATCTCTTCGCCGAACTAGTGCACCTATTAGGTGTGTTGGGGACACAAGAGACTTCTTGCTTTGTGGTTGCAGGGTTGCATGAGAGGGATATCTTTGACCTCTTCCTCCCTGAGTTCGATAAACCTTGGGTGATCCACTTAAGGGAAACTTGCTGCTGTTCTACAAACCTCTGCTCTTGGAGGCCCAACACTGTCTACAAGAATAGAAGCACCCGTAGACATCAATGAGCAAGAGTGAACTTGCCTGGAGACTGCAAGAGATAGTGCAATTCGAAGGTTTGGATGGAACCTGGACCTCAGGTTCTGAAATGAAGCATCATTATCCGATAAGGACAATGCTATAAAATCCAAATGATATATGCATGATTGATTTATTTTTGGTTGAATCTCTTTCCCCGGAGTATTTATTAAGATTTGTGAGATTAAATCTTTATTTTAATATTTATTCCTTAAACAATAATTTATAATCCCTTAATGTTATGTGGTTTTCCTTAAAAGGAAAAAAATTAGAATAATAGAATTTTCCTTCGGAAAATCTTTACTTTAAAAGGAAAGATTGGGAATAATAGATTTTTCCTTTTGAAAACATTTAATTCAAAAGAAAATATTTGGAGTAATAGAATTTTCCTTTTAAAAAATATTTGATTAACCAAATATTTAAAATCATTTGAAATTTTCCTTGATTTTTATATCAAAGGAAAATTTCAAATCTTAAATTCCAATCTTGGAATTCATTTCAAAATTTCCAAAATTTAAACTTGTATTGTTTATTTCATTTCTTATTTTATTATAGTTAAGGAATATTTTTAATGTATTATTCCAGTTTTCTTGAATTTTTGGAGTTGTTCTTAATTTATTTGGAATTTTCAAAGTGGAAGTGTTAAATTAACTTATGAATGGACAAAAATGCCCCTGAGCCCACCTGCCAGGTCAACCCATGGGTTGAACCGGACCGTCCCAACTCGGTCTCTCTCCGAACCCTAATCCTACTCGTCTTCCTCTCCCGCGATCTCAAAATCGCCTTCGCCGTCGCCGGCTCGCTCCGTCCACCTCCGGCGGTTCTGGACCTCGCCGTTGGTCGCGTTTGAAGCAGAACACAACGGTGCATCAATATGTTCGCGTCGATTTGAAGGTCTCTGCCTCTCCTGCTCATGCGCAAGCCCTACTGCACCTAGAGTTTGCGGGTTTGGCGTCGATCTCCGACGAACTAGCACCCCTGGACGTGCTGGTGCTGCTCGCCACCCTTGCTGGTGGTGGTGCTTGGCTGGTACTGGCCTGACCGCGGTTTGGCACTGTCGTGGCCGGCCTGTGCCACTGTGCCGCCATGCGCTTCACCAGGTACACACTGCTACCACTCTCTGCTCTCCTATCTACTCCTTATACCCTGAGCTCTAGCTACTGGTATATCTATGCCTTGTGCTGCTGCTGCCTATTGGCCTTGCTCTGCGGTGCTGGTGCTCTTCCTAGGCCTAGTTCTGCCATGCCAATTGCTTGATTATGTTCAACTGCTTGCTATGCTAGCTTAGCGATGCATGTTGTTGCTCATGTTCTTGATCAAATGCGTATTTGTTTCCTGCTATTAGCAGTGGCTAACGGACTGGTACTTGTGGTGATTACTGTGCTCTCCTATGGGTTGTATCTGTTCCATATGCTCCACTTGGATCACACTTTGCTAGCGGCTAGTTTACTGGATTCTTGCTTAAGTGATCTTGATGCTTGTCCTATGCTACTGCAATTGTATGGGCTTGCTATAACTGCTTTCAACTTCAACATGTATATCTCATGGATAATTGTCAACACAAAGTAATATGATGAGTGCAAATAAGCAAGTATGTAGGAATCAATGCACACAGTTGACACAAGTGTTTGCTTCTAAGATGGAAAGAAGTAGGTAAACTGACTCAACATAAAGTAAAAGAAAGGCCCTTCGCAGAGGGAAGCAGGGATTACTCATGTGATAGAGCTTTTATTTTGAAAACATGGAAACAATTTTGTCAATGGTAGTAATAATTCATATGTGTTATGCATAAAACATCCTATAAGTTGCAAGCCTCATGCATCGAATACCAATAGTGCTCGCACCTTGTCCTAATTAGCTCGGATTTCCATGGATTATCATTGCATTACATATGTTTCAACCAAGTGTCACAAAGGGGTACCTCTATGCCACCTGTACAAAGGTCCAAGGAGATAGATCGCATTTGATTTCTCATTCTTGATAAATCTCAACTTGAGGACATCCATACCGAGACAACATAGAAAACAGATAATGGACTCCTCTTTTATGCTTTAAGCATTCAACAATAGATAATATTCTCATAAGAGAATTGAGGATTAATGTCCAAGCTGAAACTTCCACCATGATACATGGCTTTGGTTGGCGGCCCAATGTTCTTCTCTAACAATATGCATACTCAAACCATTCAACTCATGGAAAATCACCCTTACTTCAGACAAGACGAACATGCATAGCAACTCACATGATATTCAACAAAAGTGTAACAGTTGATGGCGTCCCCAGAAACATGGTTACCGCTCAACAAGCAACTTATAAGAAATAAGATACATAAGCGACATATTCTTTACCACAATAGTTTTTAAGCTACTTTCCCATGAGCTATATATTGCAAAGACAAGGAATGAAATTTTAAAGGTAGCACGCAAGCAATTTACTTTGGAATGGCAGAGAAATACCACATAGTAGGTAGTTATGGTGGACACAAATGGCATAAGTTTTGGCTCAAGGTTTTGGATGCACGAGAAGCATTCCCTCTCAGTACAAGGCTTTGGCTAGCAAGGTTGTTTGAAGCAAACACAAGTATGAACCGATACATAACTACTATATTAAACCTTAACAAACATCTTTTTTCTCCTAATTTTGGATTTTTTTTTTGGATTAACCTGCAGCTGGTTTGGTGCATTTTCGGTGCCCTCTAGAAAATTCTGGGGTTTCTTTTGTACCTCTTCTTTTCTACTACTGTTTCAGTTTCAGTGTTGTATTCAGTTGGTTTACTACTTGGGTGGCTATAGCAGCATATTCCCCACATGGTTGTAGCACCGCTTTACCTATCTCTATCTCCCCACGCGTGGCGTTTCTGGATGTCTCCGTATGTCCCCAACCAGCTTTTCTTCTCCTCTCTCCCAACCCGAGCACTTCCTACCACCGCCGGCCTGGCTCCCTTCGCCGTCGGTCGGAGCATCTCCTCCCCCCTCATCCCCCTGGCCCTAGAGGCACCACCTGCGTACCGGACGGAGGAGGCCAGCAGCCGGCCTTCCTCTTCGCCGCGCTCGCCCTCTCCCGCCGCGCCCGTCTCCTCCTCCTCCTCCGATGCTCCCGCAGCACCCAGGAGGACGACGAGCCCCTCCTCGCAAAGCCATCGCCGGCGGCGGCGCACCGCCGCGGGAGGAGGAGCTTCAGGCGCCGGCCGACTGCGGGGTGGACTTCTTGCTGCCGCTCGACTACGAGGAGCCGCCGCCGGCGCGCATCGGCGCCGTGGATGTCGATGGCGGAGGTCCGCCCTGGCAAGGTCGCCACCGCTGACTTCAATCCCCCTGCGGAGATGGCCAACGGCCGGGGCCAGCAGGGGCAGCGGTTCTCGGGCTCTGTAGTGCGTATGAACGCCCGTGGAGCCGGCCCCTCTGATGGTACCCGCGGCGGCGGGTCCTTGGGCGTCGCCTCGTGTCGATTGGAGCCTCGCCAAGGGGTGCCGCCGTCGCCGGGAGGAGGCCGTCAAGCGCCGCCGTGCCACCACGCGGCCGCGTCGCGGGGAGTCCACGCTGCTGGGAGATGCAGCGTCGCCGACTACCACCGTGTGCCTCGCACTGGAAGCTGTATCCGCCAGTTCGTCGGGTTCCTTGATATCGCTCCTGCTACATGCCGTGGGACTGCTTGGGAGATCGGGGTCGTCTTCCGCGACGGCATATCCCCGTGGTGCTGCCGTGCTGACGGCCTTGCCAAACCCTGTCTCAAATCCGTCTTCTGCCCTTTTCAGCGGATTTGGACAGGACAACGGCAGCAGGACAACCTCCACAGCCGCAAGGTCGCGGAGAGCTACACACTTTTCTCATACTCGGTCTCGCGGACATCACAGGATCCTCACCGTGTGTTGTCGCCTTCCTCCAGTGAGTTGCCACCCACATGATGGCATGTGACATAAGGGCGGCCGAAGGAGGATGAACTCCCTGTTCTTCGATCATCACGGGTGAAGGAGATGTGAGGTATGTGTCCAATCACCAGGGACGCATGCTGCACTTCTTGCTGAAACTTTTTTGTGCCAGGTTGTGTCTATTGCTTCAGTTATGATTTTCATCATATTGAAATGCGTTCTTCAGGTGTGGTAACCCTAATTGATCTCATTTGGGGCTTGATTCTATTCTAGGATGATACCTCACCTTTATTCGGTTTGGACGACACAGAGCCTGTGCATGGTGCTGAAACCTCAAATTGACAAATTGCTTTGATATCAGAATAATCAACTCAGCCTTCCAGGACGTTACTGCGTTCAGGCATGTCACTATGTCCACACCCATGGAATTCATCAGGTGCGGCTCATCTTCGCCTACCAGCTTTGTTTGTAAATGTATCACTGATTTTTTGCACTTGCTGAACCGAAGTCTGGGACAAATGTTCTCTTGCAATTCCCAAGTCTTCGATTCAAAAACAGTGTGTGTTGACTTAATCTAGGAGTCATATTAAGGAGAACATGGTTTCTTTTTGTGAAGGATATCTAATTGTTTTATATGAATTATTTTTTGCAGATCATTCTACTGTTTTCATAAGTTCCCCTTTCCCTCTTTTTAACGAGGAGGCAATTTTCTTAGCTTAAGTTCTAAGATTAGGTAATTCGTGTAGTGCGTAAAGAGTTATATTTAGATTGTAAAAATGTGCTTGGTGTAGTACTTAAGTTAGTCCTATGGCCGTCCTACTTGTGTAGCATGTTCCTGGACTGCAGGTTTTATACTAATGCTTCTTGTGTTTCTAGGTGTGTGTGGCGCACTCACTCTTGCAAAGAGAACAACTGAACGTTTTGGTATTTAGCATGTATGAGCAGATCTTTTTGTTGTATTCTGCTCGCTTAGGTAGAGATGAAAGGAACTTGGTTTAATGCTAAAAACGAATAATTAATATTTAGGAGAACTCTGCAACGCACTCTAGAAAAAAGACTGATTTTTCATTCTTCAACGCGCACTCTAGAAAAAGACTGATTTTTCTTCATAGAGTGCCTCCTAAACTAGCAGACTATCCTTATGAGTTCAATGGAATGCCATATGAACAACCAGGGGAAGCATGTTTCTATGAAGTACATTTACTTATGTGGATTTTCTTTCTTCTTAGACCTTACTTATATAGGACATATGGTTCTATTTTTTGTTGACCTGAATTAGCTTAGTACTCGGATGTTAATGTAATTTTGTCATACCAGATTGGAAAAGCTATGCGGGATTCATAAACATATGGAACACAACTACACATGAATCTACTCTGATGTTGATGAATGAAAATATATTTTGGGCAGTAACTATTCTTCTAGAAAATATTATAAGTATTACTTCGGAAATACTGACCCACCTGCACTTTGGTACATGAAATTTCTTCATGTCACATTCTAAAAAGTCCTGCCATATATGCCCATTCTGCAATTTTCTATTTTCTAATTTACTATCCATTTATCGAAGATGAACCCAACCATTTGGATCTGAGCTTACAGGATGCTCTGTTTCAAGGAATCCGTTTTTTCAAACGAATTCAAATCATTCACAACTGAACCTACAAGGTTGCTCCGGTTAAAGGAATGTGTGCGTGTAGTGAACATGGGCATACCTCTGTCGAATAAGGCGATGGATCCTAGACTTTTGACTACTTGATCATTTTTTTTCCTGCTCTAAGTTGTTCTCTGAAGAAAGAACCAAGGTTTCAACTGATAATTTGTCTCTTGAACCAACATATAAGTAATAAGGATGAGTAAGGAGAGTAACCTAATTTTCCTATTAGTCAAGAATATAAAATTTATCACATATACACTTTATGATTCCTTTGTTTTTTAAACTTTTTTGCTATGAAACATAGTGTTAAAGAATAGATAGTTCTACTCAGTGCGCCTTGAATAGACATCTCTAGGCAGGGTGTCATGTATGGATTAAGCTATTGTTTGGCTAAATTATCATTTTCTAGAAACTAACCGAACTGCAGTACCTGCAACGGTTAGAACGTTTTGATACAGTGACTGCTATTTTTCTTGGGTTTCATTTTGGAGAACATGGTAACATGCAAGATGAGTATTGTGATGCCCATTTATGTTTTGATAGGTCGCTGAAAGATTCACCGAAGCGGAGAATGGAAAGGATACTTGTTGAGGGTACTACTATTTGGCCAAGATGGTACTACGGTGGAGAATTGGGGAGAAGAGGGTAACTGAAGATCCATTTTGTCATCTTACTGGTACAAAATGATGTTGGTTGCGTTTTATTTATGCTGTTCAGGTCAAATGTTTCAGTGGTTGTTCCCAATATTAAAAGCATATTCTCTTCTATTATTGATGTTTCAAGTTCTATATAGAAGTGTTTTTTTTATCAGGCAGCTAGATTGTTCCTTGTTAAGGAGCAAGCCTATAGATCTTTTCACCACATATTCTGTCTAATATTGAAGTTTAAGGCTGATTATCTAAATGTTAAATTGTAGATTGATTATAGGTTTTCAGATTAGTTATGTTTCCCCAATATTGTGTCTGGTTGATCTTAATGCCACTCCCCTCTTACCATCAATAGTAGTACCACTATTCAAACAAATGCTGCCACCTATTTTTTTGTAGTTGAAAACAGATGTTTGTTATAATCCTCTAAGTACTGTCAATATATTCTTGACAGTTGTTTGCAATAGTCAATTTATTATACTGAGTCTATGTAGACATTTATTTGCAGCTGTCGTTATTATCAACCGCAGAAAGTTGAGTTTTACCATTCTTGACATTGGTGTGCCGATTGTGCAGCATGCTGGTTGCAGCGGTCGTGGTGTGCCGCCCGCGTGCGGGCTATGGAAGCCGTTTCGTCTGCTGGGCTAGAGCCGTGTGGCCGCCCCGCGCTCTGTCGCTTGCAGCGCTGGTTGGCATTACCCTTCTGTAGTACTACGAACCAGTCAATTTAGTTATCGTTGAATCGATCGTACATACTTATTTGCAGTGTCGTTATCATCCGCCAAAGAAAGTTAAGCTTTACCATTCTTGCCACTCTCGCATGCCGTATCGTCACTATCACACCATCACACCACCGTTCACATCGCAGTCTTGATTTAACATAAGCTTCATTCTTTAGCTCTTGGCTTGGCGCGGCGTGCCGCCGCGCCTTTCCTTGCTAGTCAAAACTTACATAAGAACATATTGCAAGCATTATAAGACTCTACACTGTCTTCCTTGTTGTTCAAACACTTTTACCAGAAAATATCTAGACTTTAGAGAGACCAATCATGCAAACCAAATTTCAACAAGCTCTATGGTAGTTCTCCACTAATAGGTTCAAACTACATGATGCAAGAGCTTAAAAATGATCTATTTGAGAGCTCAAAACAATTGCCAAGTATCAAATTATTCAAGATAATATACCAATTACCACATGAAGCATTTTCTGTTTCCAACCAAATAGCAATGAACGAAGCGGTTTTCAACCTTCGCCATGAACATTAAAAGTAAAGCTAAGAACACCAGTGTTCATATGAACAAGCGGAGCGTGTCTTTCTCCCACACAAGGAATGCTAGGATCCGAATTTATTCAAACAAAAACAAAAATAAAAACATACAGACGCTCAAGTAAAGCAAATAAGATGTGACGGAATAAAAATATAGTTTCACTAGAGGTGACCTGATAAGTTGTCGATGAAGAAGGGGATGCCTTGGGCATCCCCAAGCTTAGATGCTTAAGTCTTCTTGAAATATGAAGGGATGAACCACGGGGGCATCCCCAAGCTTATACTTTTCACTCTTCTTGATCATATTATATCATCCTCATCTCTTGACCCTTGAAAACTTCCTCCACACCGAACTCAAAACAATCTCATTAGAGGGTTAGTGCATAATCAAAATTCACATGTTAAGAGAGGACACAATCATTTCTAACAATTCTGGACATTACCCAAGGTTACTGAAAGTTAATGGAGCAAAGAAATCCACTCAAACACGGTAAAAGAGGCAATGCGAAATAAAAGGCAGAATATGTCAAAACAGAACAGTCCGTAAAGACGAATTTTTTCGATGCACTTAACTTGCTCAGATGAAAAAGCTCAAATTGAATGAAAGTTGCGTACATATCTGAGGATCACTCATGAATTTTCGCAGATTTTTCTGAGTTTTCTGCACAGAAATTCAAATCTAGTATCAACCTTCTATCAAAGACTTTTATTGGCATAACAATGCAATAAAATAAAGATAAGGAGAGGTTGCTACAGTAGTAACAACTTCCAAGACACAACAAAACAATAAACATGGGTTATCTCCCAAGAAGTGCTTTCTTTATAGCCATTAAGATGGGCTCAGTAATTTTAATGATGCTCACATAAAGATGAGAGTTGAAGCAAAGAGAGCATCAAAAAGCAAGTATGAAACAAATTTAAGCCTAACCCACTTCCTATGAAAAGGAATCTTGTAAATAAACAAGTCATGTAAGCATAACGCAACAAGCATAGAAAGGCAACACAAGCGCAACTTCAAGATTCTCAACATAAATAGGGGAAACTTAATATTATTAAGATGCATATAACCATGTTTCCCTCTCTCATAATAACTTTCAGTAGCATCATTGATGAAATCCACAATATAACCATCACTTAAAACATTCTTATCATGGTTCATATGCATAAAAGTATCATTAATTTTGGCATAAGAAGAACTCTTCTCATTAATAGTAATTGGAGTAGGATCATTATCAAGAATTTGAACATGGTAAACAAGTTGCATACTAAGGGAATTGTTTTTGGCAATCCCATCATAACTATGACAAGTTTCATAAGGATAATTATAACCTATGTCATAGCATTCTTTATAATAATTGTCAAAAATTGGAGGCATAGTGTCATCATAAGAAATAGAATAGTTATCTTCCACAGTATGTTCATCTGTTACCATACCATCATTGTTACTAGAATGAGATGTATCAAACATATAATCATCAGTAGAAAAAGGATTTTCAAACACCTCATCCCCAAGCTTAGAGCTTTCTCAATCATTATGGGAAGAAGCATGGATAGTACTAATACTATGGCAATTATTAACATCATCATTTTCAGAATTAGTCTCCCGAGATTTTCAATATCAAAAGTAGTGTGCTCTTCTAAATCATGATCACTAATGTAGGTAAAGGGCATAGGAAGATCATTGTACTCAGATTCATTATCATAATAATCATTAGGAGCAACATACTTACGATTACCTATTGTTATCTCATACACGCGGGGATATGTCGTTACCTCTTTCTTTTTATTCCCCCTCTTCTTCTTCTTCGTTACCTTCTTCTTCTTATTTTCCTTCTCCTCGTTCCCTTCTTTAGGAGGAAGAGGCTTGAAGGGAGGCTTCTCCACATAACCTGATTTATTTCCAGAAACAATCGAAGAAACTTGGGAGGATTCCTTCTTTTCATTAATAAGTTCAAAACACACAGCGGTCCTGTCATATTTTGGCAAAGTGTCATCTTCTAAAATATTGTGTATGTAAGTATTTGTATGGCAATTATCAATGCAATAAGAAAGACACCCATGCAGGACACTATTAATATCAAGAGCACTCATATCCACCAAAGAAGTTTTTCTCAATAACTCTTCACACTCCAAAAATAATGTAAGTTCATCATGCTGATTAGGAGTGATTTCATCATCACAATACAAATTTGCAGCACTCATGAGGTTCGAATTATCATTGGAGGAGCATTGAAAATTAAAATGACCCACTCTATGGCAAAGTTCACGAATAAAAGGATAGAGGGCACAAACTTTTTCACCAAGATCATCTAGAGCCCTAGACCACTTTCTAGTTTTTTTCATTTCTGTGATGGATACAATATTCTTCTTCAATTTTATTCTTTTCACAAGGTCTATGAACTCCACAAAAATTAACATGCTTATAGGAAATAGCATTCTCAGGAGTTTGAGCATGTTCATTGCAATCATTAACAACAATTTCATTTTCCATGCAAGTGTCTTTAAAAGGTTCATGATACATGTACCAATTTTCTTTAGGAACACTAATATGAGAAGCAAAGGCTCTATAGCGCAATCTACCATAATTTGAGGATCAAGACCATATTTAGCACTAAGCTCTTGAAAATCAGCGGTTTGAGCGAAAGACTTAATGCATTCATATTCATAGTTTATACCTGATTCTTTACCTTTGTCGTTCTCCCAATCTTCAGTATTCTCCTGAATTCTTTCAAGAAGATCCCATCTAGCTTCAACCTCCTTGCTTGTGAAAGATCCCTCCAAACAGGCATCTAGATAGTCCTTGTGGTGTCCTGAAAGCCTTGCATAAAAATTACTAATAATAACATTACGGGGAGCTCATGAATGGGACATTTGAGCATTAGTGACTTCAATCTCCCCCATGCTTGGGAAATACTCTCTCCATCACGAGGATAAAAGTTATAAATGTAATTCCTATCAATATGCACTTCATGAGGAGTATAAAATTTAGAATAAAAGAGAGGTACAATTTCCTCCCAACCAAGAGATCGACCATTCTTCAGCATCTTATACCATTCCGCAGCTACGCCCTTCGGAGATATAGAGAATAGCTTCCTCTTAACTTGGTCTTTTGGAATACCTGCACTCTCGAACAACTCGCATAATTCATGTATAAAGAGTAAATGATCACTAGGATGGACAGTCCCATCTCCAAAATAGCAATTGTTCATAGCAAGTTCAACAATTTTCATACGTATTTGAAAGGAATACTTTCAGTAGGTGGATTTAAAATATCACAAGCATCATTAGAGTTATCGCATATGGGAGATAAAGTATTATCATAGCAAATTTTCTCCCCTAAAGATGGGAAGCTAAAAAGATCATAAAAACTAGCTTCCCCAAGCTTAGACTTCTATTGACGTCAGAAACCCCCTGGCGGGTAGAGACGGTCAACACGGTAGAGCCGGGAACAACTAGGGCTGCGGCTGGCCCCAGTCCCTCAGAGCGACGGCCCGCAAAGCCTCCTGGTCGCACGCGCCGATGCTATCGCAAGGGAGTGCCACCTGACCTATACCTGGTCGGGAAGGTGTGGATGATGCCTCGCTTAGTTTCTCGCATGGCATACACGTAAACATTAAATACGAGCCTCGATCGGCTCTCAGGTTATCTCGTGAATCGGCTCAAAGAGCCGATCCACCCATGATTCGGACGAGGTGCCCGAATATATGGTGGTCCTGCTTGATCAAGATAAAGCTAATTAGATCTACGACGATTTAGGGTTTTCACCGCATAATCGGATCATCCTACTCACGATTGGGCCTCGCGCTCGCGCACGGTGACCGTAAGCCGATCCTAGACAGGGCCTAAAAACCAACACGAGGTTGATCCCCGGAACATCCTATCTAGGGCTAGCAAACGCCACCCTACACGCCGCTGGATCCTCCAACCCTTTGTAAGGCCTAACTATTGCGGATGTTAAACTAATCCTTGATGAAACAAGGAGCAACCGTAACGGATCAGATCTACTAAACTATGATCAAGCGGGGTGCCGCCCCTACACCCAAGATAGGTGTAAGGGCGGCTAGATGTGCAAGGGTCGCATAACGAAAGCATGTAATTCGAAGAACAATGCTAACCCTAACACATCTAAGATAACTACGTTGCTCGCCATCAAAAAGGCTTCAGTACGAGCAACGCATGAACAACGTGGGCAGGCCTAGATCGCAAGATGCGATCTAGGCAGCATGGTGCTTATCGGAGAAACCCTCGAGACGAAGGAGTTGGCGATGCGCCGAGATTTGTTTGTGGTTGAACGTTGGTTGTTGTTTATTCCATAAACCCTAGATACATATTTATAGTCCAGGGGACTTTCTAATGCGGGCGTGCACCAAACCGTGCACGAGTAAGATTCTAACTTCTAAACTAAGATGCGATCTAATATGTTACAGATACATGGGCAAACAAGCCCAACTTGGTATAAAAGGCCGATTCACGTATTCCTTCTATATATATATTCTTCAAGTCCATCTCGATCGCGGCCCACCTCTGACTTGGTTAAATTCTGGTGATAACACATGCCCCCCTGGTTTTGGTAATGATAATTTCAAAACCACTCTGTTTTTCCTCTGATGGGTCATGTCGTGGCAGAGCAGAACCGTCGCAGTATGCTTCATCATGACGACTTGCCTTCCCAACTTCTCTGCACGATTTGAAAGTTTTGGTACCATGTCCTCGAAAACTGCTCGAAAATTAAATCCCCATCTCCTTTTATTTAACCGCATCGAACAGTTCTCCTCTTCACCCCCTCCGCATTAGCACTCCAAAAAACCCTCCTCTGCAACCATGTCTTCTTCCTCTTCCTCTTCCTCTTCATCGGATCTTTCCTACGTGTCCTCTCCCATCCGAGAGTCGACGCCCGAGTGGGGTACGCAGGCGGCGTACGATATCCTCGCCCCAACGGCGTGGGACAAAGAGGACCACGACTCCTCCGTCTGGTCCGAGGATGACAAATCCTTGACCGACGGGGAGAGCGACCTCCGCTTCCTTGCTGACGGGGAATCGGAGGAGGAGAGCGATGACGATCGTTTCTCCTGGGCAGACTTCACCACCTCCGAGGAGGTGAAGGAGGAGGAAGGGGAGGAGGTCGACGACGACAGTCTCCCCGACGAGCCGCCGGCCAAGCGCCATTGCCCCTGGCCGGGGAATCTGAGTGACTTCGACAGCGACGGCGATGACGACGACGAGGAGGATGAGGACAACGAAGGTCCTGCCGGCGGCCGCTGGAGCAGCGACGACGAGCCGGCCGGGAGCAGCGCCGACAGCGGCGATGAAGGCGATGACGAGGGCTGCAACAGCCCATAGATAGGACCCCTAGCTAGGATCAGTAGCAGTAGACGGGGCAATGTATCCCCTTAGTACTCCCTTTTGAGAGTAATCAGCTCTTCCATGTAAGAAATCTTGCTTATGAAGAAATTCCCCAATTCGATTTTGCCGATTTCCCTTATGCCAATTTAGCCGATTTTCCTTCATATTGATCCCGTCGATCGCCACTTAGCCAATGCTTAATGAGCCGATGGCAATGCATCGGTCCCTCATGATCCATCTTTCACCTCTTCGACTGATGAATCGAAGCCCTGGTGGACAATGAGGCAGACCACACCTTCCACAGAGTCCTAAAACAGCTGCTGAAACAACTTGCTGTTGAAACCGAGACCCCTGTAGTACAGATATCCTCTGCTCTGTTCCCTTGCAGCAACCAGATAGCCCAGAACCAATTCTCCATCGGTGATGATGGATCTCTCTTTTGCAAGAACCCATCGCCTTTGAGAGTAATCGCGTTGCCTTGCCAGCCGATGACTCTTCAATCGGCTTCTAAGAATAGAGTATCCACGAGGCCATCTGCCCCCCGAGCCTCAGCCGGGGTGGAAACAGTGATGAGGAACCGTAACTCAAGAAAACAGGCCTGGGCTCAACAACGTCTGAGAGCGCTATCGTGCGGGGCCAACCGGTTGATCACCTTTTATCCGTCGACAGCCGATACAGTCGATCCAGCAGGCTGGTAATCTGGTGTTGAGCAGGTATCTCCAACAGAGCCCCGGGTTTGTCGCTGAATCGACTGGCATGCTGAAAACTGATAATTTTGCAATATCAGTACCATTCTTCAGACAAGTTGTGACGCAGAGCCAGCCGATTCCAACAGAATCGGCTTCCTGTAGCAAAGGATCCTTCGGGGCAAGCTGCTCCCCGAGCCTCAGTCGGGGCGAGAATAGCAGTGAGCCGACCACGTCGGTCATCCTCGGTTTCCAACCCGTAATGCAGCATCAGCCGATTCAACAAAATCGGTTCTTTAGAGTGAAGAAATTTCAGGGCGAGCTGCCCCCCCCCCCCGAGCTTCTCCAGCTCACATCTTGCACCTGGCTGATCAGATCGGCTCATCGTCTTTGGCAGGCTGAGCATCTCGCGGTGGGGATGTCTTTGAATCTCTGACGCCCTCCAACACTCTAGACGTAACACCCCCTAGAAGTGACAGCTACCAAGTCACCACCTTGGTCAAAACGTTACAGCCGATTGCTTCGTCATCGGCTGTCCCCCTGGTCTTAGAAGAGATATGCTCCCTTCGTTAAGCTCATCCCTACCCTGACTTGCACGTGCTGAACTTGAAGACTTGCCAATGGGAATTAGGGGTCCCTGAAGAGAAGATCCACTTCCTGCTCCATTGATCCTTAAGTCGATGCCTGCACATCGGCTGTGCTTAAATTTTTTTGAATTTTCGGCCGATTTATGTATCGGCCCCCATGCTCCAATACCCGTCATCAAAGGATGAGACACTTCTACTGCATATCCTCGTGTTTTATCCACCTGGGTGCCCCCCCGAGCCGATTCTGTCAAGGGAATTGATGGTATCGGCTCTGTTGGATAACATGTTGAACCCATGCAGAATGTATGATGAGGATAATTTTGGCCGATTGCTGGAATCGGCCTCCACATTGCTTGTTCGGTGAAGGTTTTGTAATGTTCCTTCATAAACTTTTGGGGCCGATCACAAGGATCAGCCTCGCCACGTTTGTTCATCGACGTTTGCTTTGTTACACGGTCAGGCCTGTGGATAAAACCAGCCTGACCCCGTTCTTTGTCACGTCGATGCGCTCGCAGTCGTCCAGATTGATGCCTGAGAGTGGTTCTTGGCCCGATGTCTCCCAAACGTCCATGCCAGCTGTTGAAACCTCGACTGAATCATCTGCGTGGACGACTTCTACTTCATCTCCATCCCACTGTATTAGGCATTGGTGCATCGTGGATGGAATGCAACAGTTTGGCGTGGATCCAATCTCTCCCTAGTAGGACAGCGTAGGTACTCTTCGTCGTCGACAATAAAGAACGTCGTAGGGACAGTTTTCCTTCCTACGGTCAGATCCACATTCAGAACACCTTGTGCGTCAGATGCTTGGCCGTTGAAATCACTCAGTGTCACATCGGTCTTGATCAAATCTGAGCTAGAGCGTCCCAACCGACGTAGCATGGAGTATGGCATAATGTTGACTGCCGCTCCAGTGTCCACCAACATCTTGTTGACAGGCTGCCCATTGATGTAACCTCGCAAGTACAGGGCCTTCAGATGCCTGTAACTTCTTTCTTTCGGCTTCTCAAAGATGACCGGCCGTGGGCCGCAGTCTAATTGCGCCACAGGTGCTTCATATAATCTTGGAGCGCTAAACTCCGTTGGAAGAATGAAGACCATGTTTGTGCCAGCCGATGTATCATCATCGGCTTTCCTCTGCTTGGGGCGCCACTCTTTTCTTTGTGGCCGACCTTCTTCGTCCAGGGTTCGCCGAATTTTGATGGCCAGATCAGGCCGTGCCTTCCTTAGCGTGTGCAGGTACAATCTTTCGGCTTCTTCCAACCCACGCAGACGCTGAACCCTTCGCTTTTGGGAACGGCTGAGCCCATCAGGGCACCACCTGGGCCGATGATATTTATCTTCTTCATCATCGTCCTCTAGTTCCTCGAGATCTTCCACCCGAGCGGACTCAGCATGCTTGTTTCGAGGCGGGAGAGGCCCTAGACGCTTGAACACGGACACGTTAGCGGCGCCCTTCTTCTTTTGCTTGCATTCTGGGCAGTTCTCGATTGTTGGCAATCGGCTCATTCCTGAGTCCCAGCAATGTTTGAAGAACGGACAGTCCCAGTGCCTATCCATGTCATCCTGCCCCCTTGACCTTCCTTCAGCGCGATGATTGTACCAGTCATTGTTTCTATCATGCTGACGGTACCTCCTGTCCTCTGCATCAGACCGACAATTTCTCTCATCATCTACGTCGTAGCGCCGACGTCGGTCATACTGCTGCTCATATTTGTCGAGGAGATGCTCGGAGAGTGGACGTTGATACCGCGCGCTTCTCGCTTCCCCCTCTATCAGGTACCGTCTGTCATTCTCTTGGGGCCGTTCGCGTGGATCGGCCTCCTCTTTATCCTTGCCACGGGAGTGGCTGCTTTCTGCTTCATCTTTGCCATGGCGGCTTACAAGCCCTGCCATGTTGACACCAAAGGAGAACTCTGGCTGGCATATGGAGTGGCTGAGATCCACCATGCTGACGCCAAACAACGGGCGTGAGTTTCTATCGAGCTTGATGCCGTGCGAACGGGTCTTCTGAAAGGAGCCGATGAGTTCGGCTTCGAGGGTTGCCTTGATCTCGTCATGTTTCTTCTTGAGTTCATCAGGCAGATCCTCGTACTTGACCGGAGTGTCTTCCGCCATCTCGGATGTAGATGGCGATGTCGTGGATGTCGAAGGTTGTCCCACCGGGCGTGCCAGAATGTGTTGACGTCAGAAACCCCCTGGCGGGCAGAGACGGTCAACACGGTAGAGCCGGGAACAACTAGGGCTGCGGCTGGCCCCGGTCCCTCGGAGCGACGGCCCGCAAAGCCTCCCGGTCGCACGCGCCGATGCTATCGCAAGGGCGTGCCACCTGACCTATACCTGGTCGGGAAGGTGTGGATGATGCCTCGCTTAGTTTCCTGCATGGCATACACGTAAACATTAAATACGAGCCTCGATCGGCTCTCAGGTTATCCTGTGAATCGGCTCAAAGAGCCGATCCACCCATGATTCGGACGAGGTGCCCGAATATATGGTGGTCCTGCTTGATCAAGATAAAGCTAATTAGATCTACGACGATTTAGGGTTTTCACCGCATAATCGGATCATCCTACTCACGATTGGGCCTCGCGCTCGCGCACGGTGACCGTAAGCCGATCCTAGACAGGGCCTAAAAACCAACACGAGGTTGATCCCCGGAACATCCTTTCTAGGGCTAGCAAACGCCACCCTACACGCCGCTGGATCCTCCAACCCTTTGTAAGGCCTAACTATTGCGGATGTTAAACTAATCCTTGATGAAACAAGGAGCAACCGTAACGGATCAGATCTACTAAACTATGATCAAGCGGGGTGCCGCCCCTACACCCAAGATAGGTGTAAGGGCGGCTAGATGTGCAAGGGTCGCATAACGAAATCATGTAATTCGAAGAACAATGCTAACCCTAACACATCTAAGATAACTACGTTGCTCGCCATCAAAAAGGCTTCGATACGAGCAACGCATGAACAACGTGGGCAGGCTTGTCGCTGCCTAGATCGCAAGATGCGATCTAGGCAGCATGGTGCTTACCGGAGAAACCCTCGAGACGAAGGAGTTGGCGATGCGCCGAGATTTGTTTGTGGTTGAACGTTGGTTGTTGTTTATTCCATAAACCCTAGATACATATTTATAGTCCAGGGGACTTTCTAATGCGGGCGTGCACCAAACCGTGCACGAGTAAGATTCTAACTTCTAAACTAAGATGCGATCTAATATGTTACGTATACATGGGCAAACAAGCCCAACTTGGTATAAAAGGCCGATTCACGTATTCCTTCTATATATATATTCTTCAAGTCCATCTCGATCGTGGCCCACCTCTGACTTGGTTAAATTCTGGTGATAACAACTTCTCCATAGCATTAGTAGTAATTGCGTTCATACTAATAACATTGCTACTAGCATGCAAATAAGGTTCCATAGGTTTTTTAATTTTCGCATCACACAATTCATGTCTTAACTCAAGAAATAGATTAAAAAGCTCATTGTTGTTTTCCATTATGCCTAACTAGTGAAAAATAAAAACAAGAAACAAAAAAGATGCAATTGCAGGATCTAAAGGAAATAGCTTCGAGCACTCACACACCGGCAACAGTGCTAGGAAATAGCTTAGTAGTCGGAGGATGTGAATACCTTTTACCTTACCTCCCCGGCAACGGCGCCGTGAAAATAGCTTGATGTCTACGCACGCTTCTATTCCTGTAGACAATGTTGGGCCTCCAAGAGCAGAGGTTTGTAGAACAGCAGCAAGTTTCCCTTAAGTGAATCACCCAAGTTTATCGAACTCAGGGAGGTAGAGGTCAAAGATATCCCTCTCAAGCAACCCTCCAATTAAGATACAAGAAGTCTCTTGTGTCCCCAACACACCTAATACACTTGTCATATGTATAGGTGCACTAGTTCGGCGAAGAGATAGTGAAATACAAGTAATATGGATGATTATAAGTAGTAATTGCAATCTGAAATAAAAATGGCAGCAAGCAAACATGTAGCAGAACTTGTTGGAAACGGTGTTTCAATGCTTAGAAACAAGGCCTAGGGATCATACTTTCACTAGTGGACACTCTCAACAATGATCACATAACTGAATAAATAAATGTTACTCTCAAACACTTTCTTGTTGGATAACAAACACCATACATTGTGTAGGGCTACAAAAGCACACCTCAAGCCGGAGTAAACAAGCTCCACAACGTCCGGGGTTCATATTAAAGTAACCTCTAGAGTGCATAATAGACCGTTGCAATTTAGACCGAGTACTAACATAGCATACACACTGTCACCAATAGCTATGAAAGGGGGAATAGATCACATCAATACTATCATAGTAATAGTTAACTTCATAATCTACAAGAGATTACAATCATAACCTACACCAAGTACTACATGATGCACACACTGTCAACTTTACATCATAGAGGAGGAATAGACTACTTTAATAACATCACTAGAGTAGCACATAGATTAATAGTGATACAAAGCTCATGATCACATAAAGATCACACCATGGGAGAGAGAGATGAACCACATAACTACCGGTAGAGCCCTCAGCCGCGGGGGAGAACTACTCCCTCCTCATCATGGGAGTCAGCAGCGGCGATGAACATGACGGTGGTGTTGATGGAGATGGCTTTCGGGGGCAATTCCCCGTCCCGGCGACGTGCCGGAACAGAGAATTTTGTCCCCCGAAACTAGGTTTCGCGATGGCGAGGGATTATATAGGCGAAAGGGCAGCATCGATGGAGTCCCGGGGGGGCCCACACAATAGGGTGGGGCGGCCCCCCTCCTGGCCGCGCCGGCTGATGGGGAGGAGGCCCTGGGCCTCCTCTGGCCTGGCCCTTCTGGCTCCGTGAGTCTTCTGGCGAAATAGAATTTCTGTGATTTTTCTAGATTTTTCCGAGTACTTTGGTTTTTGGGCCTTTTCTGCAATAAACAGACATAATAAACAAGCTGGCATTGTGGCATCTTGTTAATAGATTAGTCCAATAAATGCCATAATATGATATAAAGTGCATATAAAACATGTAGCAATTGGTATAATATAAGCACGGAACATCAGAAATTATAGATACGTTGGAGACGTATCAGGGACCCACTTTCCTCTTATCGGGTCGGCCCAGTTAGTAAGTGGGGTTCACCATAAAGCAAGTAGGCTGGCCCAATAAGTTTGTGGGCCGGCCCAACAAATTAACATGTGGGGCCCATTACCCTGTTATCGGGCCGGCCCAGTTAGTAAGTGGGGTCCACCATAAAGCAAGTGGGCTGGCCTAATAAGTTTGTGGGACGGCCCAAAAATTAAAGTGGGCCACTATCCTGTTATCGGGCCGGCCCAGTTAGTAAGTGGGGTCCACTTTAAAGCAAGTGGGCTGGCCCAATAAGCACGTGGGTCCCACTTTCCTATTACCGGGCCGGCCCAGTTAGTGAGTGGGGTCCACCTTAAAGCAATTGGGTTGGCCCAATAAGTAAGTGGGTCGGTCCGTTTAGTTGGTGGATCAGTCCACTCCATAATATATGTGGCCTAGTAAGGCCCAATAGTCTTGTTGGGCCGAGGTGCGTGAAGACCGTTGTTACTTGTTGGGCCAGCCCATCTGAGAATTGCTATGCTAACATGCCGGCCTGTTAGGCGCTTTACAATTTTGCGGGCCAACCCATATGTGATTTCGCTTAACTGGACCGTTGATGGGATGGGAATTTGTGATTTAGATTGCGCAGCACATAGAAAGATACCGAGAATATTTACGCAGCACCGTCTGATAGCCTCACTTACCACAAGCACCATAGAAAGAATGCGCGGAAGAACCATATAAACTAACTAAATATTACATCAGCTGCAAGACTTTGAAAAAATATTACATCAGCTGCAAGGCTTTGAAAAAATATTACAGAACCCGGAGAAATTGAATGCTAATTAAACCTAGCAATACAATGAAGCGATTCATCAATCTTCTAAGTTGTCCATGCACCACCTATATCTCAAACAAAGACATTACAAGTTAAGAACACAACAATGGAAAGGCAAAGACACTACAATGTTGTTTGCCAAACAATTTGGAACTCACCATTTGAGGATGACATGCGAGACTGAAACGTCTCCGACGTATCGATAATTTCTTATGTTCCATGCCACATTATTGATGATATCTACATGTTTTATGCATACTTTATGTCATATTTATGCATTCTCCGGCACTAACCTATTAACGAGATGCCGAAGAGCCAGTTGCTCTTTTCTGCTGTTTTTGGTTTCAGAAATCCTAGTAAGGAAATATTCTCGGAATTGGACGAAATCAACGCCCAGGGGCCTATTTTGCCACGAAGCTTCCAGAAGACCGAAAAGGAGATGAAGTGGGGCCACGAGGTGGCCAAACAATAGGGCGGTGCGGCCCAGCCCTTGGCCGCGCCGACCTACTGTGTGGGGCCCCCGTGCGGCCCCCTGACCTGCCCTTCCGCCTACATATAGTCTTCGTCGCGAAACCCCTAGTACCGAGAGCCACGATACGGAAAACCTTCCAGAGACGCCGCCGCCGCCAATCCCATCTCGGGGGATTCAGGAGATCGCCTCCGGCACCCTGCCGGAGAGGGGAATCATCTCCTGGAGGACTCTTCACCGCCATGGTCGCCTCCGGAGTGATGAGTGAGTAGTTCACCCCTGGACTATGGGTCCATAGCAGTAGCTAGATGGTCGTCTTCTCCTTTTGTGCTTCATTGTCGGGTCTTGTGAGCTTCCTAACATGATCAAGATCATCTATCTGTAATGCTATATGTTGTGTTTGTTGGGATCCGATGGATAGAGAATACTATGTTATGTTGATTATCAATCTATTATCTATGTGTTGTTTATGATCTTGCATGCTCTCCGTTATTAGTAGAGGCTCGGCCAAGTTTTTACTCTTAACTCCAAGAGGGAGTATTTATGCTCGATAGTGGGTTCATGCCTCCATTAAATGCGGGACGGTGACGGAAAGTTCTAAGGTTGTGGATGTGTTGTTGCCACTAGGGATAAAACATTGATGCTATGTCCGAGGATGTAGTTATTGATTACATTACGCACCATACTTAATGCAATTGTCTGTTGTTTGCAACTTAATACTCGGAAGGGGTTCGGATAATAACCTCGAAGGTGGACTTTTTAGGCATAGATGCATGCTGGATAGCGGTCTATGTACTTTGTCGTAATGCCCAATTAAATCTCACTATACTCATCATATCATGTATGTGCATGGTCATGCCCTCTCTATTTGTCAATTGCCCAACTGTAATTTGTTCACCCAACATGCTATTTATCTTATGGGAGAGACACCTCTAGTGAACTGTGGACCCCGGTCCATTCTTTTACATCGAATACAATCTACTGCAGTACTTGTTCTACTATTTTCTGCAAACAATCATCATCCACACTATACATCTAATCCTTTGTTACAGCAAGCCGGTGAGATTGACAACCTCACTGTTTCGCTGGGGCAAAGTACTTTGGTTGTGTTGTGCAGGTTCCACGTTGGCGCCGGAATCCCTGGTGTTGCGCCGCACTACATCTCGCCGTCATCAACCTTCAACGTGCTTCTTGGCTCCTACTGGTTCGATAAACCTTGGTTTCTTACTGAGGGAAAACTTGCCGCTGTACGCATCACACCTTCCTCTTGGGGTTCCCAACGGACGCGTGCTGTACGCGTATCAAGCAGATTTTCTGGCGCCGTTGCCGGGGAGATCAAGACACGCTGCAAGGGGAGTCTCCACAATCCAATCTCTTTACTTTGTTTTTGTCTTGCTTTATTTTATTTACTACTTTGTTTGCTGCATTATATCAAAACACAAAAAAATTAGTTGCTAGTTTTACTTTATTTGCTATCTTGTTTGCTATATCAAAAACACAAAAAAATTTAGTTACTTGCATTTACTTTATCTAGTTTGCTTTATTTACTATTGCTAAAATGGGTACTCCTAAAAATACTAAGTTGTGTGACTTCACAACCACAAATAATAACGATTTCTTATGCACACCTATTGCTCCACCTGCTACTACAGCAGAATTCTTTAAAATTAAACCTGCTTTACTGAATCTTGTTATGCGAGAGCAATTTTCTGGTGTTAGTTCTGATGATGCTGCTGCCCATCTCAATAATTTTGTTGAATTATGTGAAATGCAAAAGTATAAAGATGTAGATGATGACATTATAAAATTAAAATTGTTTCCTTTCTCATTAAGAGGAAGAGCTAAAGATTGGTTGCTATCTCTGCCTAAGAATAGTATTGATTCATGGACTAAATGCAAGGATGCTTTTATTGGTAGATATTATCCCCCTGCTAAAATTATATCTTTGAGGAGTAGCATAATGAATTTTAAACAATTGGATAATGAGCATGTTGCGCAAGCATGGGAAAGAATGAAATCTTTGGTTAAAAATTGCCCAACCCATGGATCGACTACTTGGATGATCATCCAAACCTTTTATGCAGGACTGAATTTTTCTTCACGGAACCTATTGGATTCAGCTGCTGGAGGTACGTTTATGTCCATCACTCTTGGTGAAGCAACAAAGCTTCTTGATAATATGATGATTAATTACTCTGAATGGCACACGGAAAGAGCTCCACAAGGTAAGAAGGTAAATTCTGTCGAAGAAACCTCTTCCTTGAGTGATAAGATTGATGCTATTATGTCTATGCTTGTGAATGATAGGACTAAAATTGATCCTAATAATGTTCCGTTAGCTTTATTGGTTTCTCAAGAAGAACATGTTGATGTAAACTTCATTAAAAATAATAATTTCAACAACAATGCTTATCGGAACAATTCTAGTAACAACTATAGGCCATATCCTTATAATAATGGCAACGGCTATGGTAATTCTTATGGGAATTCTTACAACAATAATAGGAACACACCCCCTGGACTTGAAGCCATGCTTAAGGAATTTATTAGTACATAAACTGCTTTTAACAAATCTGTTGAAGAAAAGCTTGGGAAAATTGATATACTTGCTTCTAAAGTCGATAGTCTTGTCAGCGATGTTGATCTTTTGAAATCGAAAGTTATGCCTAATGAAAATAATAATAATAAAATTGTTACTACAGAAAATGCCATCCAAGTTAGAATTAATGAGAATATAAGATTGATGGCCGAATTGCGTGCTAGGTGGGAAAGAGAAGAAAATGCTAAAGAAGATAATATAGCTAAAGTTTGGACTATTACCACCACTAGCAATGCTAATGCTTCACATGTTGCTGCACCTCCTACTAATAATGGTAAAAGAATTGGTGTTGGCAATGTTTCCACTTCTAATGCAAAGCGCGAAAAACTGCCTGAAACTGCTAAAACTGCTGAAACTGCTTGTGATAAAACTGCTGAAATTTTTTCCAACATTGGGGATGATGATCCCATTGCTTTAGATTATAATGGTTTAGATTTTGATGATTGCCACATCTCTGAAGTTATAAAGTTCTTACAAAAACTTGCTAAGAGTCCTAATGCTAGTGCTATAAATTTGGCTTTCACGAAACATATTACAAATGCTCTCATAAAAGCTAGAGAAGAGAAACTAGAACGCGAAACTTCTATTCCTAGGAAGCTAGAGGATGGTTGGGAGCCCATCATTAAGATGAAGGTCAATGACTTTGATTGTAATGCTTTATGTGATCTTGGTTCAAGTATTTCCGTTATGCCTAAGAAAATCTATAATATGCTCGACTTGCCACCATTGAAAAATTGTTATTTGGATGTTAATCTTGCTGATAACTCTACAAAGAGACCTTTGGGGAGAGTTGATAATGTTCGCATTACCGTTAACAATAACCTTGTCCCCGTTGATTTTGTTGTCTTGGATATTGAATGCAATGCATCTTGTCCCATTATATTGGGAAGACCTTTTCTTCGAACTATTGGTGCTATCATTGATATGAAGGAAGGTAATATCAAATATCAATTTCCTCTCAAGAAAGGTATGGAACACTTATCTAGAAAGATAATGAAGTTACCTTTTGATTCTATTATTAGAACAAATTATGATGTTGATACTTCGTCTCTTGATAATACTTGATACACACTTTCTGCGCCTAGCTGAAAGGCGTTAAAGAAAAGCGCTTATGGGAGACAACCCATGTTTTTACTACAGTACTTTTATTTTATATTTGAGTCTTGGAAGTTGTTACTACTGTAGCAACCTCTCCTTATCTTAGTTTGTTGCATTGTTGT
>NC_061511.1:153915977-154015009 GCF_022539505.1 Lolium rigidum
GAGGCACGGGCCACAGCCGGGGGCGCCCCCCTAGGGTGTGGGCCCCCCTTCGACCTTCCTGCGCCGCCTCTCCGCCTATAAAGAGCCCCTGGATCAGAAAACCCGATACCAATTGACGAAACCCACGAAAACCTTCCAGAGCCGCCGCCATCGCGAAGCCAAGATCTGGGGGACGGGATCTACGTTCCGGCACCCTGCCGGAGCGGGGAAGTGCCCCGGAAGGCTTCTCCATCGACACCGCTGCCATCTCCACCGCCATCTTCATCACCGCTGCTGCTCCCATGAGGAGGAGTAGTTCTCCATCGAGGCTCGGGGCTGTGCCGGTAGCTATGTGGTTCATCTCTCTCCTATGTAGTTCAATACAATAATCTCATGAGCTGCCTTACATGATTGAGATTCATATGATGATGCTTGTAATCTAGATGTCATTATGCTAGTCAAGTGGGTTTTACTTATGTGATCTCCAGGAGACTCCTCGTCCCACGTGTGTAAAGGTGACGAGTGTGTGCACCGTGTGGGTCTCTTAGGCTAGATTTCACAGAATACTTACTCATTGAATGGCATAGTGAGGTGCTTATTTATATCTCTTTATGATTGCAGCATGTTTGTATCACTATTTATCTATGTGCTACTCTAGTGATTTGTTATTAAAGTAGTTTATTCCTCCTGCATGTGTGCAAAGGTGACAGTGCGTGCACCGTGTTAGTACTTGGTTTATGCTATGATCATGATCTCTTGTAGATTATGGAGTTAACTATTGCTATGATAATATTGATGTGATCTATTCCTACTACATATGCATGAAGGTGACAGTGTGCATGCTATGCTAGTACTTGGTTTAGTAGCGTTGATCTATCTTACACTAAAGGTTACTTAAACATGAGCATTATTGTGGAGCTTGTTAAACTCCGGCATTGAGGGTTCGTGTAATCCTACGCAATGTGTTCATCATCCAACAAAAGTGTAGAGTATGCATTTATCTATTACAGTTATGTGATCAATGTTGAGAGTGTCCACTAGTGAAAGTGTAATCCCTAGGCCTTGTTCCTAAATACTGCTGAGTTACTACTTGCTTGTTTACTACTTGCTGTGTTACTACTGCTACATTACTCTTGCTTGTTTCTTGTTTCTTCGTGTTACTCTGCTGCAATACCACCACCATCAACTACACGCCAAGCACTTTTACGCACCGTTGCTCTTGCTCATACTTATTTATACCACCTGTATTTCACTATCTCTTCGCCGAACTAGTGCACCTATTTGGTGTGTTGGGGACACAAGAGACTTCTTGCTTTGTGGTTGCGAGGGTTGCATGAGAGGGATATCTTTGACCTCTTCCTCCACTGAGTTCGATAAACCTTGGGTATCCACTTAAGGAAACTTGCTGCTGTTCTACAAACCTCTTGCTCTTGGAGGCCCAACAACGTCTACGGAAAGGAGGGGAACGTAGACATCAAGCACTTTTAAGGCGCCGTTGCTGGGGAGGAAAGGTAAAAAGGCTCTCATACACCGGTCCCAGGTAAAGTATTTTTCTGGCACCGTTGTGTGTGTGCTCAAAGCTATTTCCTTTAGATCCTGCAATTGCATCTTTTTGTTTCTTGTTTACACTAGTTTGGCATAATGGACAACAATGAGCTTCTTATTCTATTTCCTGATTTAAAACATGGATTGTTTGATGCGAAAATTAAAAAACCTATGAAATCTTCTTTGCATGCTTTGGTAGTAATATTAGTATGAACGCTTTGAACACCATTGTTGACAATAATATAGAAAGTTCTAAGCTTGGGGAAGCTGGTTTTCATGATATTTTTAGTCCCCCAAGCATTGAGGAGAAAATTTACTTTGATGATTCTTTACCTCCTATTTATGATGATTATAATGATAGTGGTCTTTTGGTGCCACTTACTATGGAGAGTAAATTTTATTGTGATTATACTATGCCTCCTACACTTGATGAGAATAATAATGATAGCTACTTTGTTGAATTTGCTCCCACTACAACTAATAAAATTGATTATGCTTATGTGGAGAGTAATAATTTTATGCATGAGACTCATGATAAGAATGCTTTATGTGATAGTTATATTGTTGAGTTTGCTCATGTTGCTACTGAAAGTTATTATGAGAGAGGAAAATATGGTTGTAGAAGTTTTCATGTTACTAAAACACCTCTCTATGTGCTGAAATTTTTGAAGCTATACTTGTTTTATCTTCCTATGCTTGTTACTTTGCTCCTCATGAACTTGTTTATTTACAAGATTCCTATGCATAGGAAGCATGTTAGACTTAAATGTGCTTTGAATTTGCCTCTTGATGCTCTCTTTTGCTTCACATACTATTTCTTGCGAGTGCATCATTAAAACTGTTGAGCCCATCTTAATGGCTATAAAGAAAGAACTTCTTGGGAGATAACCCATGTGTTATTTTGCTACAGTACTTTGTTTTTATTTTGTGTCTTGGAAGTTGTTTACTACTGTAGCAACCTCTCCTTATCTTAGTTTTGAGTTTTGTTGTGCCAAGTTAAGCCGTTGATAGAAAAGTAAGTACTAGATTTGGATTACTGCGCAGTTCCAGATTTCTTTGCTGTCACGAATCTGAGCCCACTGCCCTGCAGGAAGCTCAGAAAATTATGCCAATTTACGAGCATGATCCTCAGATATGTACGCAACTTTCATTCAATTTGAGCATTTTCATTTGAGCAAGTCTGATGGCCTAATAAAATCCATCTTTACGGACTGTTCTGTTTTGACAGATTCTGCCTTTTATTTCGCATTGCCTCTTTTGCTATGTTGGATGAATTTCTTTGATCCATTAATATCCAGTAGCTTTATGCAATGTCCAGAAGTGTTAAGAATGATTGTGTCACCTCTGAACATGTTAATTTTTATTGTCCACTAACCCTCTAATGAGTTGTTTCGAGTTTGGTGTGGAGGAAGTTTTCAAGGGTCAAGAGAGGAGGATGATATACTACGATCAAGGAGAGTGAAAGCTCTAAGCTTGGGGATGCACCCGGTGGTTCATCCCTGCATATATCAAGAAGACTCAAGCGTCTAAGCTTGGGGATGCCCAAGGCATCCCCTTCTTCATCGACAAATTATCGAGGTTCCTTCTCTTGAAACTACATTTTTATTCGGCCACATCTTATGTGCTTTTTCTTGGAGCGTCTGTTTGTTTGCTTTTGTTTTTGTTTGTGTTTGAATAAATTGGATTACATCATGCTTGTGTGGGAGAGAGACACGCTCCGCTGGTTCATATGAACACATGTGTTCTTAGCTCATAATATTCATGGCGAAGTTTCCTCTTCGTTAAATTGTTATATGGTTGGAATTGGGAAATGATACATGTAGTAATTGCTATAATGTCTTGGGTAATGTGATACTTGGCAATTGTTGTGCTCATGTTTAAGCTCTTGCATCATATACTTTGCACCTATTAATGAAGAAATACATAGAGCATGCTAAAATTTGGTTTGCATAATTGGTCTCTCTAAGGTCTAGATAATTTCTAGTAAGGTGTTTGAACGACAAGGAAGACGATGTATAGTCTTATAATGCTTGTAATATGTCCTTTATGTGAGTTTCTGTTGTACTAGTTCATACTTGTGCTTGCTTCAAACAACCTTGCTAGCCTAAACCTTGTATCGAGAGGGAATACTTCTCATGCATCCAAAACCTTGAGCCAAACAACACCATGCCATTTGTGTCCCCCATACCTACCTACTACATGGTATTTCTCCGCCATTCCAAAGTAAATTGCTTGAGTGCTACCTTTAAACAATTCAAAATTTATTACCTCTTATTTGTGTCAATGTTTTATAGCTCATGAGGAAGTATGTGGTGTTTATCTTTCAATCTTGTTGGGCAACTTTCACCAATGGACTAGTGGCTTCACCCGCTTATCCAATAATTTTGCAAAAAGAGCTGGCAATGGGATTCCCAGTCCCAAATTAACAAACTAAAAATAGACACTCCTCCATGGTATGTGATTGTTGGACGGCACCCGAAGGATTCGGTTAGCCATGGCTTGTGTAAGCAAAGGTTGGGAGGAGTGTCATCATAATAAAACTAAAATAAAAAGGTACTCCTTCATGGTATGAGATTGTTGGCGGGCACCGAGGATTCGGTTAGCCATGGTTTGTGAAAGAAAGGTTGGAAGGAGTGCCATCCAAAAATAAAATAAAATGGGAGCCGCTCTTTGAAGGTTTGTACGGCAAGGGGGTTAGAGTACCCGCTACCATTCGTTGACAACAACAAACACCTCTCAAAACTTTACTTTTATGCTCTCTTCATGTTTTCAAAATCAAAGCTCTAGCACAAATATAGCAATCGATGCTTTTCCTCTATGAGGACCATTCTTTTACTTTTATTGTTGAGTCAGTTCACCTATTTCTCTCCACCTCAAGAAGCAAACACTTGTGTGAACCTGTGCATTGATTCTTACATATTTGCATATTGCACTTGTTATATTGCTTTGCATTGACAATATCCATGAGATATACATGTTACAAGTTGAAAGCAACCGCTGAAACTTAATCTTCTTTTGTGTTGCTTCAATACCTTTACTTTGAATTATTGCTTTATGAGTTAACTCTTATGCAAGACTTATTGATGCTTGTCTTGAAGTGCTATTCATGAAAAGTCTTTGCTATATGATTCAGTTGTTTACTCATGTCATTACCATTGTTTTGATCGCTGCATTCACTACATATGCTTTACAAATAGTATGATCAAGTTTATGATGGCATGTCGCTCCAGAAATTATCTTTGTTATCGTTTTACACTGCTCGGGACGAGCGAGAACTAAGCTTGGGGATGCTGATACGTCTCCAACGTATCGATAATTTCTTGTGTTCCATGCCACATTATTGATGTTATCTACATGTTATATGCACACTTTATGTCATATTCGTGCATTTTACGGAACTAACCTATTAACAAGATGCCGAAGTGCCGGTTCACTGTTTTCTGCTGTTTTTGGTTTCAGAAATCCTAGTAACGAAATATTCTCGGAATCGGACGAAATCAACGCCCAGGTTCCTATTTTACCCGGAAGCCTCCAGAACACACGAGAACCGCCAGAGAAGAGGCACAGGGCCACCAAACCCTAGCCCGGCGCGGTCAAGGGGGGCGCCCCCCTAGGGTGTGGGCCCCCTTCGACCTTCTGCGCCGCCTCTCCGCCTATAAAGAGCCCCTGGATCAGAAAACCCGATACCAATTGACGAAACCCACGAAAACCTTCCGGAGCCGCCGCCATCGCGAAGCCAAGATGCGGGGACAGGATCTCTGTTCCGGCACCTGCCGGAGCGGGGAAGTGCCCCGGAAGGCTTCTCCATCGACACCGCTGCCATCTCCACCGCCATCTTCATCACCGCTGCTGCTCCCATGAGGAGGGAGTAGTTCTCCATCGAGGCTCGGGGCTGTACCGGTAGCTATGTGGTTCATCTCTCTCCTATGTAGTTCAATACAATAATCTCATGAGCTGCCTTACATGATTGAGATTCATATGATGATGCTTGTAATCTAGATGTCATTATGCTAGTCAAGTGGGTTTTACTTATGTGATCTCCAGGAGACTCCTCGTCCCACGTGTGTAAAGGTGACAGTGTGTGCACCGTGTGGGTCTCTTAGGCTAGATTTCACAGAATACTTACTCATTGAATGGCATAGTGAGGTTCTTATTTATATCTCTTTATGATTGCAGCATGTTTGTATCACTACTATCTATGTGCTACTCTAGTGATTTGTTATTAAAGTAGTTTATTCCTCCTGCATGTGTGCAAAGGTGACAGTGCGTGCATCGTGCTAGTACTTGGTTTATGCTATGATCATGATCTCTTGTAGATTATGGAGTTAACTATTGCTATGATAATATTGATGTGATCTATTCCTCCTACATATGCATGAAGGTGACAGTGTGCATGCTATGCTAGTACTTGGTTTAGTAGCGTTGATCTATCTTACACTAAAGGTTACTTAAACATGAGCATTATTGTGGAGCTTGTTAAACTCCGGCATTGAGGGTTCGTGTAATCCTACGCAATGTGTTCATCATCCAACAAAAGTGTAGAGTATGCATTTATCTATTCTGTTATGTGATCAATGTTGAGAGTGTCCACTAGTGAAAGTGTAATCCCTAGGCCTTGTTCCTAAATACTGCTGAGTTACTACTGCTTGTTTACTACTGCTGTGTTACTACTGCTACATTACTACTGCTTGTTTCTTGTTTCTTTGTGTTACTACTGCTGCAATACCACCACCATCAACTACACGCCAAGCACTTTTACGGCACCGTTGCTACTTGCTCATACTTATTTATACCACACTGTATTTCACTATCTCTTCGCCGAACTAGTGCACCTATTTGGTGTGTTGGGGACACAAGAGACTTCTTGATTTGTGGTTGCGGGGTTGCATGAGAGGGATATCTTTGACCTCTTCCTCCCTGAGTTCGATAAACCTTGGGTATCCACTTAAGGGAAACTTGCTGCTGTTCTACAAACCTCTGCTCTTGGAGGCCCAACACTGTCTACAGGAAAGGAGGGGGAACGTAGACATCAATCCTCTCACCCACTTGCCAAGCCCTGGAGAAGCTCCATTTGACAAAGACATGCCATGCCGTGGCATGACATGCCTCTCTCATGCTCCCTCTCCCTCTGGTCAATTCCAGCATGCACCACCTTGTCAATCCCCTCCCTCTCACTCACCTGAGCAAGACCCAACACTGCCTCGACGAAAAATCTTACCGCAACGGGTAGAAAACGTCGCGCCCAGACACGCCCAGGCACGCCCATGCCGCGCCAGAGCGCGCATGGCGTTCACCCTGGACGCGCCAGAGCGTGCTGACGCCCGCGTCCTCGCGTCACCTCTGCTCCCTCTCTCACCGCCAGTCGACGCCTCACCTCACCCTGCGTCGCCTGGACACGCCCACTAGCCCGCGGGAACGCCGCAGACGACGACCGCGTCCACGACCGTCCGCCATGGCCTGAGCGCTCCCGTCAAACGCACCATCGCTGCAGAGCCCCTGCCGCGCCACGATCACGCGCGTCAGCTTCGCCAGGACACCAGCCACCGTACGTGCCCACGCCTTGCCCCTTCGCAGCCCTGGACCGACGACGACAACGGCGACCCTAGCTCCGCCCCACTGCCACCTCTCGCCGCTATAAAAGGAGGACTCCTCCTCTCAATCCAAGCACACCACTCGCTTCCACTCATCCTCAGAGCTCTCCTCGACCTCTCAATTTCACCAATTAGCCACCCCACTGCTCCAATCGCAAGATCGCCGCCGCCGCCAGTACACGGAGTTCGCCGGAGCAGGAGGCCGCCATTGGAGACGCAACTGCTTCCAGGCGCTTCCTCATCCACTCCAACGTTGCTGCGCACATCGCCGACGACCGCCGGAGCTCCGACGAGCTCGCCGAACCCTACCGCCGTCGCAGTGAGTTCCTATCTCGCCGTTGACGACGACGCTCCCTGACCGTGCGATCTTCTTCTAATCGCACGGCGTAGACAGGCGCATACCGTTTCGGCGGTTAAGTCACGCTGACGCGTGGGACCCGCCGTCAGACGGCCTGCTCGCGCTGGACGCGAAGTGGGCCGGCCCAAACCCTTTTTCTCTCTGCAGCCCAACTAGTTTCCCGCGCGAGCCCACCTGTTCAAATTCAAATTTCCAGAATTGATGAAATATGTAATCTGATGCCAAGTTTAAAATTCAATAGGGACAAATCTACTTGGCCAAATTTTACAAACTTTATATTGTTGGAAACCTTAGGAAATTATCTACACAATGCCACTGGATAGAACCCTAGATCTATTGTAGAATTAAAGTGACAAAATAAACAAGACAGGGACTTTTCTGCCTTATAATAATTCTTAAAAATCAACCATAAATGCTTTTCAGTTAATTCCACCTCCAATAATTCACATTTCACTTATACTAATTGTTTCTACAAAAATATGCCATGCCTACTTTGAATGATCATGGCTTAGTTGATTTAAATGACTTTATGGCTATTTCTAGTCAAAGATATTGTCCAAAACTATTAAGAAATCTTATGAGAGAGTTTCTCTCATTTAAATCTGGTCACCACCAATTCCAAATGAAGTAGAGACTCTGGTCATTTAGGTCTCATAGGAATTGTGGTGATATTAAATCTTTGCTATACTAGAATTAAATTGTATGAGGTGCTCACCTCATTTAAATCATTTTCTCAAAATGATAAGTGTGAAGAGGTTGACTTGGGTCAACCTAGGTCACATATTATGCATAAGAGAAATTAAATCTTAATAAGATAATGAGAGGAAATTATTTCTCTGAACAATTCAAAGTAACACTTAAGATTTGTATGAGAGGAAATTATTTTTCTTAAATAATAAGAAAAACACATCCACCAACTTAATAGTAATATGTGATGCTAGTTTAAGTGTGTGAACCATGTTTGTGCATAGTTTAGTAAATTAGTTTGGTGTGATGATTGTGTACTCCGTATTCGTATTCTAGACGCTAGTACCGAGGAGTACCAGGAGGAGGTCCACTTCCAAGGAGAAGAAGACCACTTTGACCAATTTCCCAACCAAGGCAAGATAATACTCTTGCAAAGTGCAAAGCTCACCATGAGCAAGGCATTACCCCATTTACTTTATGCTTATGATCCTATTTCCCAGTTTTACTTTACCAGCTTTATTTACCTTTGTTTTATCAAAGTATTTTTTTTGATTTATGAGTTACCTGGTTAGTACGGAGTTAGGACAAGAGTATCAAACTTAGCCTAGAAGCAAAGCAAATACTTAGCACCCCTCATACATAGTTGCTAGTGCTAAATTAAAAATGACTACTCTAGATGGGAACATGTGTTTATGAAATGATGATGGTGAAAACCTTGGAATGATGAGTCATTTCCATTGAAAGATTTTGAAGGTGAATATGACCTGAAATTGACTTGGTGATTTTGGGATAAAAACTGATGATTGAGTTGGATGCGATACCATTCCAATTTTTGAGTACCACCACAATACCTGATTATGGGTAGGGCTTAGCTGGAAATTTATGTGTCTTAGTATGGGTTCCCTCTAAACAAGCGTCATTGGGGTTATGCCGAAAGCTGCCTCTACAACAAAAGAAATGATGAGAAATGACGTGAAACGAGGTGAATGTCCGGCCCAAGCCCTGTGCAGTTCCCAGGTTGACAGTTGGTCTTCACTGGGAGGCCAAGCTCACGGGGAGAGGTACCTATACTAGGATATGTAAGTGAAAGGTTATGGTTGATGATCCGTGTACTGAGTTACGATTATTCGGGGTTTTATCCCTGACGGATGTAATCAAATGTTGTGGCACAAGTGTGCAACCTCTGCAGAGTGTAGAACTATTCGAATAGCCGCGTCCGCGGATATGGACAATTGGAAAGGCCATTCTGTTTCCGTCATCAGAACTTATATCTATGTGACTGGTGTTTTTGAACTTGAACTTGAACGGTGATTTTGAATTTGAATCACAACTGAGTTGTGGGAATGACACTAATGTTCCCACTTGAGTTAGTTAGCACTTGAGGAGTTGTTTACTAAAATGTTTATCAAATAAAATTGGCTTTATGCAAATAAACTTAGAGCTTAGAACACTCTCAGTAGTAATGTTAGTACTTACTTTAGTATTAGATTGCGAGTACTTAAAGTACTCACGGCTTTGTCCCTGGCTATTCAAATGGCCAGAATATGAAGCCGAGCAGCAGTACGAGGATGACGATCAGCAGGACGTCTACCACAACTAGGAGCTTCTAACGTCAAGCGTTGGCCTGTGGACTAGAGAGTCCTTGTATCTTACGCTTCCGCTATGAACTTGTGTTTGTTCGTTGATCATTAGATCAACTATTTGTGTAATATGGATCATGTGATTCCAATTTGTAAGACATTATGGTTTGTAATGAATGATGACTGTGATACTTAACTATTATGCCTCGCAACAACAATTTCCTGGGATTGCGATGTATGACATAATAGGCATCCGGACTTAAAAATCCAGGTGTTGACAATATACTAGATTGCTAGCAACATGTAGGGATCCTCCACCGGGGGACCCGAAGCTGGGTATATCGTGTACCCAATCTTGCTCCCAGAATCTCCATCGTCGCTCTTCCCCGAAACCCAAGTCTACAATATGTAAGGTGATCCTTCATCAATTGGCGCCGTCTGTGGAAAACGCGGCGACTGGATTTTATCATCCGGGCGAGATTCTTTGTTATCAACCATGTCCTGATTGGATCTGGACAGAAGAGACCCTGTAGTTCGTCGTCGACTATTTGATCTGGCGGCTGGCCAGATTTTTCCGCGCACACGAGCACGGAGGGATCCGTCAAGCGCGACTCGTGGCCAGATTCATCCTCGACATCCGCGCCAACGTGCTCAACCTCATTTTCCATCGGTGCCAAGTGCTAGCAGCGGTCGCGAAAACTAACTTGGACACTGATCATAACAAAGATCGATCGGTAATGCATTTTCCCAATTATTTAATTCATATGTAAAGTAACCACATGAATACATGGGTTCTTTCCATTGATTGAGGAATTTGTCAGGTACACGTATATGTTTTTAGCCATGGATACTAATACACTGCTACCATGTACGAGGGGATCTCTGGTATTTTGCGCATTGGAAGAATGAATCGATCAATACCATGGAGCGACAAGTGCCTAGGATTTTTTTAGTGCAAACGACGCCGAACAAATCCGAGCGAGCCGCTACCATTGCCTTGCCCGACACAAGGATCAAGATCATTAGGTGTTATCTCTCCAATCAACTATGTTTTAATTGATGGATTTGGTCAAATATTCTTTTGGTTTGCATCTTCTTTGTGCGCAGATTTTTGCGTTTAATATAACTGCAGATCGAAAAAAAAATCGACTTCCTTTGCTGCATCGACTCCGTTCACCATCGTGCATCAGCCATCCTGGACTCGACATCACGCACACGCCTCGCTCGGGGGCTTGTCATTGCGCACCCGTTGCGAATTCGACACCGCACACTCGACACACTCGGGGGCTCGCCCGTCGAGGATCCACCACATCGACTACGTCCTCTTCATCGACTACGTTTGCAACATCGACCACACCACATGACTTCACCGCCGCGACTTCGTTGACCCTATCCGATGTCGCGACCCATTACATTGGCTGCATTGCCGGATCGAACTTCAACAATGATCGTGAATTCATGGACCGATCAGTAACTTGTTCTTTCTACGTATTATTTAATCACTATATGCAATAACCTAATCGATTAAATGACCTGAATATCAAGTGTATGAGCATTTTTATTCCCTCCAATGATAAATTCTTTTGATGCTAATCACTTGCTAAAATTCATCTTCGTATGAGGGAATTTTTCTGCTACACGAGAATTTTTTTGTTCGGCATGATCATTCATATTGACTGCAATTATGATATTGGAATTTATGCGATGAGGCACTACTACAACGGATATAAATCAACTTATTAGTAAATTTATTTTTTATGGTTATATATAATACTACCCGATGTACTTTCGGGTTAGTGGATTCATCTATATGATTATTAATCGGTTCCTCTTATACTACCCGGTGCATTTCTGGGACAGTTGATTCGTTCTTATATAATACTGACCCGATGCACTTCCGGGTCAGTGGTTTCATCTTCTATGGTTTTTAATGGCTTTATCTTCTATGGTTATATAAATGCTGACCCGATGCACTTCCGGGTAAGTGGATTTATATTTTATAGTTATCAGTGGATTCATATTCTATGGTTATCAATGGATTTATATTATATAATATTAAATAGATGCACCTTCGGCGGATTCATCTTTAATGACGTAATCTTCAATGGTTTAATCATCAAACAGCTTCATCTTCAATGGCGTAAATCTTATATGATTGTCAATGGCTTCATCCTAAATAGCTTCACCTCACATAGTTATCGAGTGAGACTATACAATGTTAGCCTGATGCCCCTCCTAGGATCGATAGCTTCATTGAGTTCTTCTAGGGGAAGCCAAAAATGAACATCAGTTATCGTAATTTTCGTCGTGATCCAGGCGTGTGTGGTCATGATTTTCTAGATGAAACAAAAAAACAGGTGCTATTCATCCATTTAATGGTCTTGTCTTGTAAATTTAATTATGTCATCAAAATTTCTCCACTTGGTATTATTTTCTGTACACAGGATCACATATCCATGGTGTCAAGAAGCACTACATAGAGAGGTATTTCGATTTCAACAAGTGCAAGCACACGAAAAAATTGTAGTTTCTGCTATTTACGTATCACTAAGTGTGTTTTGGCGGAATCAACGATGAATGGAAAATAAACCCCGAGCAAAGACAACAAAGTTAGTGTTTTAGGTAGGAGGTGCTCGACTTCTACTCTGCGACTCCATCAACTTCTTCCGATATCACGGCTAACACTCAGGGGCTCGATAACGACTTTGCCCCTGAACGTAACTGTGATGTAGTGCCAACAGCAAGTACTACGCATTCGGTGACTCGGCGATTTCTTCATCAAACAGCTTGGTGACCTCCACATCCGCTACTCGGTGTTTTCTACTTCAACACCATTTCTTCGTCGCATTTGATGACTTCATCGACTCCGCCGCGTCGATCTACTTTGCCATGATGACTGCGTCCACCACACGACCTGCTTCCACGTCGACCACTTCACACCAAATAAGATAAGTATTCTTCAACTCAGAATCAATTATTATTTACTTTCGCGGCACCCGATACTCGGGGGCTGCGCCGAATAATTTTCTTCAAAGAAAGAAGGTAAAAAAATAGAGATGGAAAAAATCTTCGAGTCCACTGATTCGTCATTTATTTCAATCGCATACTTGCTGAAAAAAGTAATTTAGGGAAGTTGATGAAAAAATTCTTCAAAGAAAGAAGATGACAAAATAGAGATGAAAAAATCTTCGAGTCCGTAGACTTTTCGTTTATTCCCATCGACAGTATCGGCGGTGTACCCGACGATAATATAGAAGAACCCAATACATTCGGCTATCGCATCACGCCCGAGAAAAATATAGAAGAACATGAAAAATGGGTCGTTCCATCAGCCGAACAAAGGCACTCGACAATATATTCTCAGAGCGCGTCCGCCACGGTAAAAACTCTTAATGCCGTGACTTGTAAAAGCGTCACGAAGGTAAGACCCCAGGATCCTTCCTGTGTGGTGTGGCATCGCACCCGAATACGCTCTCCCACTTCATCCACATCAACTTGCGGCGAGTGATCCTTCGTCACTAGTTATAGTATTAATAACCCATGACTTACTTCAAAGCTTTCAGCAGTTATCTCAGGTGTAGTAATAGGATTCGCAAAAAATAATGATCATTAGGATTGTTTGTGTAGTCACACGATTAGTATTTATTTCCCCCATGATTTTCAGAAGATAGTTGCTACTACTTTTCATGTGTTTTGCAATTTTTTAACAAAAAGAACTAACAAGCAAAAACTAAAAACAAGGAAACAAAGACTAAAACAAGACAAATAAAATATGATGCAAAATCTAAAAGAGATAAGAGAGCTCACAGTGATGTTACTTCCCCAAGATTTGATGAGAAACGGAGGCAGAAAATTCTTGCACCCACTGTGGAAGTTGGAAATAACTGTAGTGCGACTCTTTGCAGCTCCCCGTCAACGGCGCCAGAAAAAATGGCTGTTGCCGTGGGAGTTTACTTGTGCTTCACCCTGCAGCAACCACTGTGAGATAACTCTTTCAGTTCCTCGGCAACGGTGCTAGAAAATACTTCTAGATGACGGTTAATAGCAACGCCAAAAATAATCTTGATACGCTGGGACTTCAAGTGCAGAGTGTTGTTGTATCACCAGAGTATTTTCCCCACAAGGGTGACTCGAGGGTTTATATCAAACTCTCGGGGAACTGGACAAAAGAGTATACTCTTCTCTATTCTTCTAGCAATCCTTCAAGTAAAATAAATGCCTTGTGTCCCCAACTCTACCCTATGGTTGTCAAGCACAAGGTTTGGCGTAAGTAAATAAGACAAGTAGGAATAAAACAAGTAAAAACTAAACTAGATAAAACAACTTAAGTAAAAACAGTAAAGAGGTTGAATGTTTTTGGTCTTTTGGATGCAAACAAGAAAAGTAAATATTTTTGTATTTTTGGATTAAAAAAGTTCAGTAAATAGAAAACAAGATAAAAGCAATGTAAAGGTGCTTCTTATGATAAAAAATGGATCGGGGTTCATGGGTTCACTTGAATATTCTCTCTTAAAGTTGTGGTGGACAGATAATAATTCATCAATGAGATATGAAGGTGCAATTAATAGTATATGTAAGATCAGATTTAATATGGGCATTCCGTCCTAACATATAGATGATGCAACGCATCTCTCTTATAGTCCACAAGAAAGAAACTTCATCAATCTTGTATTAAGAATTAACAGAGCATAGCAATAAGTACTTTGACATGAAGTTTAAATATCAAATATGCTACCTTGAAAAAATTAGATCATCACTACTGTCACGTGATGAACATAGCACATGCATTCACTTTATCCCTAGTGAGGTAGCAAAATAAAGGCAAATCCATCATAGATCTTTAACATATTGTCACTATCCAATCACTAAAGCCATGTTACTCCATCTAATACACACATCACCCCACGCACACTCTTGCATATTTGTTCGATCAGAACAAATACTTAAGAACGGGGTACATAATATACAACTATCAATACATCTCACACATAATATGATCATATCTCATAAAACAATATCATAGAATAAGGATCCACCACATAGATATTACAAATATTACCATAATCATGATAGGCAACTCATATGGCACTAAGAACTATGAAGAACATGAGAGAAATAGATGAAGCTACTGCCACAAACCCGTAGTCCAGACGTGGACTACTCCCTCTTGGTCATGGTGATGATGATAAAGAAGTTAAAGAAGGTGGCGATCCCTCCAGCTGTAAGTGCAAAATTCACACCCCAAGTTTTGTGTGTTTGATGACAACACTTGAGTAATCTCACCGTGTGCCTTGAGTATCATTGTTAGATTTGCAAGAGCACGGTGGCCTCGCCGGACGCGTCAAGATCGGAAGACTGAAGCGTAGTTGATAGGTTTTCTGGTTTTGTGTGTGTTTAGCGAGGTAACAAGGTTGGAGAGAAAAAGGGAAGAAAACCAGATTTAGCCAGGCCGGTACTACCGGTACCTGTAGCGGTAGTACCGCTACCCCTATAGGTACCGCCGTCAGTACCGCTCTGAGTCTGCGCTGATTCGTCCTCCAGAAACACGTTGTGGTACCCCTGCAGTACCTGGGGCGGTAGTACCGCTCACGAGCGGTAGTACCGCTCAAGGTACCGCTTAGGTACCATAACCGAGTTACGGTCGTACCGCCCTGGTACCGCCCTAGTACCGCTTCGAGTCCAGTAAGGTTTGGACCCTGTTGCGGTACCTCAAGCGGTACCTCGTGCGGTAGTACCGCTCTGCGTCCTTTGACCAGATCTGGAAGGATTTCGAACTCAGAGCGGTAGTACCGCTTCCCTGAAGCGGTAGTACCGCTTATGCCAAATCTGGACATAACGGTTGGATTTGGAGGAGCCTATTTAAGGGCCCCTTCTTCCCCACCACGATTTTATCTCTTCCCCCTCTCTCTCCTCCATTGTTGCTGAGCTTAATCCTTGAGGATCTCCTTCCCCATCCAACCAATCTTGCCCAAACTTTGAGGATAGGTGGAGGAGACCCCGATCTATAGTTCTACCAAGAGAGATTTCACCAATACTAGCTATTCCTTAGTGGATCTTGGTGGTAGGGTTCCTTTAGTGGATCTTGGAGAAGAGTTCCTTTGGTGGAGCATTGGAGAGTTCCTTTGGTGGAGCATTGGAGAGTTCCTTTGGTGGAGCATTGGAAGAGTTCCTTTGGTGGAGCATTGGTGATGGGTTCCTATGGTGGAGCATTGGAGATGTGCAGCTATGGAGTCTAGCTTGGTGATGTACTAGATCCATAGGGTGTTGGGAGCATCCTTGTGTGTGGAGCTCGCCCCAACCTTGTGAAGGAATCACCGCCTCGACCGGTGCCTTAGTGGAAGAGGGAGAGCACCTTCGTGGAGCTCTCTCGAGGAAGAAGGTGAGGCCTTCCTTCGTGGTGTGGCCGCCTAGTCTCTTGTGTGAGACTAGCACCTCCTCAACGCAAACGTACTTCCTTTAGTGGAAGGAACTGCGGGAAACAAACCTCGACTCGCCTCGCCCCCCCCCGGTTGTCTCGCTCCTTACTCTCATTATCTTGTTGATTCCTTTACTTGTTGCCTTGTCCGATATTCATTGTAGGATCACCCTTATTGCTAAAGTTCACACCTTTACCTTCCGTTGCATAAAAATTGAAAAAGACTAAAACTTGCCGTAGCGCCATTCACCCCCCTCTTGTTCGCTACGATCCATTCAAGTGGTATCAGAGCAAGGTTTTCTTGCTCGGGCTTTACCGCCTAAGAAATGGCCGAACAAGAGGCGGATAAGAATGGGTCACCTTCCCTTGTGACACCCGCTCCATCATCACCCATCGATTCCACGACGGCTACGTTGGATGACCTCAAGAAATTGGAGTCATCCATCGTTGCCCAAATGAAGGCGATTATGATGGAGTTGGTTGTACAAAAACCAAACCCTCCACCAAAAGCAAGTGCCGAGGATCCGCCACCAAAAGCTAACACCCTTCCTCTTGTTAATTTTGTCGCGGAAGCGACAAAAGATTCACAAAAAGAAGGGCTTGGGGATACCGGCACTTCAACAAAAGGGAAGGATGATGACACACCGGTTGCGGATCGTCTAGGGGGTTATCATGCGGTTTCACCACCAAATGATTACACCATAAACGTTCCAATACCGATGCCGCATATCTTGTCGCATGGTTCACCACCGTTACTCGAGTCAAACAACTTTGAGAATTGGCAATTCTTAATGCGTTCTCATGTGCGCAGCGCTTCTACCGAGCTTTGGCGTATCATTGAGGAGGGCTATTCACCACGAGATCCTAAGAGCTTGACAAGAAGAGATGTGGTGGATGACCAACTCAACGCCACCGCCATCAACATGATTCATATGGCCATCACCCCCAAGGACCGCGCTCATATCCGCTCGCTCAAGACCGCCAAGGAAGCATGGGACAAACTTGAGAAGCTCTTCCTCGGCAATGCAAGCATCCAAAGCTCTCGTTTTGATGAAGTGAACAACATGGCCGACAATTTCGTCATGATTGAAGGAGAGACCCCCGAAGAAATGTATCGGCGCCTCATCGCTCTTGCCGTGCAAATGCAAGATCTTGGAGCAACGTTCGTGGATGACCATTGGATCAAGCGCAAGTTCTACAATACTCTCCTCCCTTATGAGGAAGTGAAGTTGACGGCCATCCGCCAAAACGCCTCCTTCCGTGCTATGACATCCGATGAAGTCCTTAGCGAAGTTATCGCTTTGGACATCTCCAAGAAGAATGCGGAGGATCTTGTTGCTCGCGCCCACAACTCCCGCAAGCCCAATCTTGCATTGAAGATGAAGGTGCATGAAGCTAGCGAAAGTGATGAGGATCCCATTGAGTGGGGATCGGATGATCTCAAGGTCAACTACCATGAGCACATGGCTCTCGCCGCCAAGAAGTTTTGGGATGGAAACATGTCCCGAAACACAAGACCAAGAAGATCACGTGATTCACCAAGAAGACTCTCCAAGAGCCCAAGAGAAGGGACAAAGTGAAGAACATGCTACAATTGCGGTGACAAGAATCATTTTGTCGCGGATTGTATGTTTGAGAGAAGAGAAGATCATGGTGGAAGGCTTATCCCAAAGGATAGGTACAAGCCACTCTCCAAAGGATTCTCCAAGTTCTCCCCAAGGTCCGATGACGACAAGGTCTCCTCCAACAAGAAGCCTAGAGCCTTTATCATTCGAGAAGAGTACTCCTCCGATGAAGATGGAGAGCATGAGGACAAGCGCTCCAACAAGAAGGAGAGGGAGTGGCCTCCATCGCCATTTCCACTCCCTCTATCTCCCTCTTCGACTCTCCTAATGAGAACCTGATACGTCCAATTTGCATCACTATTTTATATCATAATTTGCTGCTATTCATTGATGTATTTCATATTTGGACATAATACTTATGTTATTTCATCTATTTTGCATGTTTCATGATTATTGGAGGATTGAGCACCGGAGCCAGGATTCTGCTGGAAAAAGCACCGTCAGAATGCAATATTTCGGAAGATCAACAGTTGACGGAAATTATACCAAAAATCCTATTTTTCCAGATGACGAAGTGAGCCAGAAGGGGGAGCTGAGGGGACCCGAGGTGGGCCCACCCCATAGGACGGCGCGGCCCAGGGCCTGGCCGCGCCGCCCAGTGAGGAGGGGGGCCCATAGCCCCTCTCGCCTCCTTTTCTTCGCGAAATCCTTCGTCCCGAAGACCTAAGCTCCAGAGGGTACCTCACGAAGAGTTACAGCCGCCTCTGCGGGGCGGAGAACACCAGAGAGAAAAGAGCTCTCCGGCGGGCTGAGATCCGCCGGGGAAATTCCCTCCGGGAGGGGGAAATCGACGCCATCGTCACCATCATCGAGCTGGACATCATCTCCATCACCATCATCATCATCTCCACCATCATCACCGCCGTCTCCACCGCTGGACGTCGTCACCGCCGTAGCAATTTGGGGTTTGATCTTGATTGTTTGATAGGGGAAACTCTCCCGGTATTGATTTCCACTTGTTATTGATGCTATTGAGTGAAACCGTTGAACCAAGGTTTATGTTCAGATTGTTATTTGTCATCATATCACCTCTGATCATGTTCCATATGATGTCTCGTGAGTAGTTCGTTTAGTTCTTGAGGACATGGGTGAAGTCTAAATGTTAGTAGTGAAGTATGGTTGAGTAATATTCAATGTTATGATATTTAAGTTGTGGTGTTATTCTTCTAGTGGTGTCGTGTGAACGTCGACTACACGACACTTCACCTTTATGGGCCTAGGGGAATGCATCTTGTACTCGTTTGCCAATTGCGGGGTTGCCGGAGTGACAGAAACCTAAGCCCCCGTTGGTATATCGATGCAGGAGGGATAGCAGGATCTCGGAGTTTAAGGCTGTGGTTAGATTTATCTTAATTACTTTCTTGTAGTTACGGATGCTTGCAAGGGGTATAATCACAAGTATGTATTAGTCCTAGGAAGGGCGGTACATTAGCACAGGTTCACCCACACAACACTTATCAAAACAATGAAGATTAATTAGCCGTATGTAGTGAAAGCATTAGACTAAAATCCCGTGTGTCCTCGAGAACGTTTGGTCATTATAAGTAAACAAACCGGCTTGTCCTTTGTGCTAAAAAGGATTGGGCCACTCACTGCAATTTTTACTCTCGCACTTTACTTACTCGTACTTTATTCAACTGCTACATCAAAACCCCCGAATACTTGTCCGTGAGCATTTACGAGTGAATCCTTCATCGAAACTCGCTTGTCAACACCTTCTGCTCCTCGTTGGGTTCGACACTCTTACTTATCGAAGATACTGCGATACACCCCCTATACTTGTGGGTCATCAAGACTATTTTCTGGCGCCGTTGCCGGGGAGTGAAGCGCTATTGGCAAGTGGAATTGGTAAGGGAAATTTCTACTGTTTGTGCTGATTTTATTTCTGCCTGCTGCCATAATTCATTATGGAGAGATCTCCTTTTGAATGTTTATTTGGGAAATCTGCTACTACTGCAAAGGTAGTGGATGAGGCGCCAGGTAAGGAAGAGATACCATACAAAATACCTATGAAAATTATTGAACGCGTAGTGGGTAACTCGTTATACGGGGATGGAACTGTCCACCCCGGAGATCATTTATCGTTCTTGCATGAATTATGCGGTTTATTCAAGTGTGCGAGTATTGCTATGGATGAAGTGAGGAAGAAACTATTCTCTATATCGCTGTCCGGTAAAGCGGCGCATTGGTATAAATTACTCGGATAATGGGGATTCTCTTGAATGGAATGATATTGTGCCCCGGTTTTATTCTAAGTTCTATCCTCCAAGTGAAATTCACAAGGATCGAAATCGCATATATAATTTTTGGCCTCATGATGGAGAGAGTATTGCCCAAGCTTGGGGGAGATTGAAGTCTTTAATGCTCAAATGCCCCATTCATGCGCTTCCAGCTAATATTATTATTGATAATTTCTATGCAAGACTTTCTTTTGAAGACAAGACCTTGCTGGATACTTCTTGTTCTGGATCGTTCACGCGCAATAAGGAAGAGTTTAAAAGGGGCCTTCTTAATCGGATCCAGGAAAATACTGAAGGATGGGAGAACGACAAAGATAGAGAATCGGGTATAAATTATGATTATAAATGCATTGAAGCTTTTATGGATACTGATAAATTTCGTAATATGAGTGCTACTTATGGTCTTGATTCTCAAGTTGCTGCAAATCTTTATAAAGCTTTTGCCTCTCATTATGAATTGCCTAAGAAGAATTTTGATAAGTATCATGAACTGTATAAAGATAAAATTGATTCATCTATTAATAAATGCGTTGTAGTTGAAACTGTTGATCATGTTATTCCTGAAGCTTATATTGAAAAAACTCCTTTCCCTGCTAAAATGAAGGAGTACTCTGTTATAAATAGTGCGGTTCATAAAAGTGAAAAGAAACCTATAGAACCTGTTGTTGCAATAGTTAAAGATCTTGTGACTGAAAATTTAGAGGATTGTCATATTATTTTCTGTGAAGATGCTTCTAATATTGTTTCACATCCTAATAAACCCAAGCAAGCTAGTGTTCCTATGCTATCTGTTAGAATTGGTGATCATTGCTATTATGGTTTATGTGATATTGGTGCAAGTATTAGTGCTATTCCTTATGAGCTTTACACGGAGATTATGCACGAAATTGGTTCTTGTGAACTTGAAGATATTGATGTGGTTATTCAGCTGGCTAATAGAGAAACAATTTCTCCAATTGGTATTGTTCGAGATGTGGAAGTTCTATGCGGTAAGATTAAATATCCTGCTGACTTTTTGGTACTTAGTTCTGCTGCTAGTGATTATTGTCCTATCATTTTTGGTAGACCTTTTCTAAATACTTTTGGCGCTATTATAGATTGCAAGAAAGAGAAAATTTTGACTAAATTTGCTGGTGAATCTTATGAGTTTAACTTCTCTAAATTTACCAAAACTCCTTATAAAGCTGATTTGCCTAATAATGATTTCAAAATGGAACAGTGTGCATCTATTGTTCTTGTTCCTAATAATCCTTTGCAGCAACATTTGGAGAATAGCGAGAGTGAAGTTTTTAGGAAAGAAAGAGATGAGCTTGATGAAATTTTTCTTCGCCAACCTATTCTTAAGCATGATTTACCGGTGGAAGATCTGGGTACAACACCACCACCAAAGGAAGATCCTGTCTTTGATTTAAAACCTTTGCCTGATAATCTTAAATATGCTCATATTGATGATAAGAAAATATATCCTGTTATTATTAGTTCTAAGCTTACAGAGTTTGAAGAAGAAAGGTTATTGGAAATATTGAAGAAGCACCGAGGAGCTATTGGCTACACTCTTGATGACTTGAAGGGTATTTCTCCCTCTATTTGCCAACACGCCATTAATATGGAAGATGATGCGAAGCCTCGTTGTTGAACCTCGGCGTCGTCTAATTCCTAAGATGAAGGATGTGGTAAGAAATGAGGTATTAAGACTTCTTGAAGCTGGTATTATATATCCTATTGCTGATAGTAGATGGGTTAGTCATGTGCATTGTGTTCCTAAGAAAGGAGGAATGACTGTTGTGCCTAATGATAATGATGAGCTCATACCTCAAAGAGTAGTTGTAGGGTATAGAATGTGCATTGATTATCGAAAAGTTAATAAGGTAACTAAAAAAGATCATTACCCTTTGCCTTTTATTGATCAAATGTTAGAAAGGTTATCTAAAAATACTCATTTTTGCTTTCTTGATGGTTATTCGGGTTTTCACAAATTGTCGTTAAAACTAAGGATCAAGAGAAAACCACTTTCACTTGTCCCTATGGAACTTATGCTTATAGACGTATGCCTTTTGGTTTATGTAATGCTCCTGCTACTTTTCAAAGATGCATGTCCTGCTATTTTTCATGGCTTTTGCGAGAGTATTGTAGAGGTATTCATGGATGATTTTTCTCGTCTATGGGAATTCTTTTGATAATTGCTTGCGGAACCTTGATAAAGTTTTGCGGAGATGTGAAGAAACTAACCTTGTTCTTAATTGGGAGAAATGCCACTTTATGGTTAATGAAGGAATTGTATTGGGACATAAGATTTCCGAGAGAGGTATTGAAGTTGATAGAGCTAAAGTTGAAGCAATTGAGAAGATGCCCTATCCTAGGGATGTTAAAGGTATTCGTAGTGTTCTTGGTCATGCTGGGTTTTATAGGAGGTTTATTAAAGATTTCTCCAAGATTTCAAAGCCTCTTACTAATCTTCTTCAAAAATATGTACCTTTTGTTTTTGATGATGATTGTAAGGAAGCTTTTGAAACTCTAAAGAAAGCCTTAACAACTGCTCCTATAGTTGAACCTCCTGATTGGAACTTACCATTTGAAATTATGTGTGATGCTAGTGATTTTGCTGTAGGCGCTGTCCTTGGACAGCGAGTAAACAAAAAATTGAACGTTATTCATTATGCTAGTAAAACTCTTGATGCTGCTCAAAGAAATTATGCTACTACTGAAAAAGAATTGTTAGCTGTAGTCTTTGCTTGTGATAAGTTTAGATCTTATATTGTTGATTCAAAAGTTACTATACATACTGATCATGCTGCAATTAGATACCTTATGCAAAAGAAAGATGCTAAGCCAAGGCTTATTAGATGGGTACTTCTGTTGCAAGAATTTGATTTACATATTGTAGATAGGAAAGGTGCTGATAATCCTGTTGCTGATAATTTGTCTAGATTGGAAAATATTGCTTATGATCTTGTTCTCGTTAATGATAGTTTTCCAAATGAACAATTGGCTGCAATAAAGGTGAGCTCACGAGACAGTCCTTGGTATGCTGATTATGTTAACTTTATTGTCTCCAAGTACTTGCCTCCAACCTTTTCAGCTCAGCAAAGGAGGAAATTCTTTTATGACTTGAGGCATTATTTTTGGGATGACCCACACTTATATAAAGAAGGAGTGGATGGTATTCGCGAAGATGTGTTCCCGAATATGAACAACAAGAGATATTGAGTAAATGTCATGGTAGTGCTTATGGAGGACATCACGCCGGAGAAAGAACCGCGCAAAAGGTTCTACAATCAGGTTTTTATTGGCCGACTCTCTTCAAAGATGCAAGAAAGTTTATTTTATCTTGTGATGAATGCCAAAGGGTTGGTAATATCTCCAGACGCAATGAAATGCCTATGAATTATACTCTTGTTATTGAACCGTTCGATTGTTGGGGATTTGACTTCATGGGACCTTTTCCTCTTCGAAGGTAACACTCATATACTTGTTGCTGTTGATTATGTTACTAAATGGGTGGAGGCCATACCTACAAAAAGTGTTGATGGTGAGACCTCTTTAAGAATGCTTTTAGATATTATTTTTCCTAGATTTGGAGTTCCTAGATATATTATGACTGATGGAGGTTCTCATTTTATTCATGGTGGTTTTAGAAAAACTCTTGCTAAATATGGTATTAATCATAGAATTGCTTCCGCTTATCATCCTCAAACTAGTGGGCAAGTAGAATTATCAAATAGAGAGATTAAATCTATCTTGGAAAAGACTCGTTAATAAAACTAGAAAGAATTGGGCTAGTAAATTGAAGGATGCACTATGGGCTTATAGAACTCGCTTATAAAAATCCCATGGGAATGTCACCTTATAAAATGGTTTATGGAAAAGCTTGTCATTTACCTTTAGAACTAGAGCACAAAGCTTATTGGGCAGTTAGAGAATTAAATAAAGATCCTAAACTTGCCGGTAATAAGAGATTGCTGCAATTGAGTTCTCTAGATGAATGGAGAAGTGAAGCCTATGAAAACGCTAAACTCTTTAAAAAAAAGTTAAGAAATGGCATGATAGAAGGATTATCAAAAGAGAATTTAATATTGGGGATAAAGTCTTATTGTATCGGTCTCGTCTCAGATTCTTTGCAGGGAAACTACTCTCGAAATGGGAAGGACCATATGTTGTTGAGGAGGTGTATCGTTCAGGAGCAATTAAAATTAGCTCTCTCCAAGGCAATGCCACGCAAGTGGTGAATGGACAAAGACTCAAGCATTATATCTCAGGTGATTCATATAATGTAGATGTTGATATTATTCGAGTGGAAACACCGGAGGCTTTCATCAAAGGACAAATTGACAGTCCGCCAGAACTCGACTTTGAATAGGTAACAGTATCGGTAATAAAAAGTTCGCAATTTACTTTCCGAACAATATTTTTGCTGTTTTTGGAAAATATGAAAAATTACGAGATCGAAACGGAGTGGAGGAGACGCACGAGGGCGTGCCCCCATAGGCCGGCGCGGGCCCCAGCCGAGCCGCGCCGCCCTATGAGCTGGCCGCCTCGACGCCCCTTTCCGACTCCGGTTCGACCTGGTACTTTCCTTTTGTCGTGAAATTTTTTGCTATATAATCCCCCGGACCCCTGGAGGTCCGTATATCGTTTTCTCGACGTGTTTTGTTTCGAGCTGTTTCTGCCAGGATTTGCTTCAGATCTAGAGCCATCATGTCTTCGTCGGAAACTCCGAAGGACAGCTCCTGCAAGGATGTTGACAACTTGTACATGGAGGAGCTGAGGATGCACCCCAAGGAGTTGATGCTCGTCGAGGGAGAACTGCAGATCAAGGATGTTCAGGGTCCTAAAGGAGAAGGAAGCTTGGAAGACAGGATAGAGAATCTAGAACAAGAGGTCTTCAAATACAAGAAGATGGCTGAGCGTGAGGTGGATATCTTCCACAAGATTGTGTCTGAACTCATTGTTGAGCACGAGAAGGAAACTGCAAAGCTATGGGGCGACATCCTCTCACTTCACGACACCACCAACAAACTCCAAGCTCAACTCTATGACGTTCGTAATCGAACCGTGAGTATGAAATCAGGTTTAAACACATAAGCCATGCTCGCTAGTTTCAGGATTCCCGAGACCAAGATGTCGTTTGTTGATGGAGAGCCTCTTCCTTGGAAGTCTGATGACGGGAATTCATCACCACCATCGCCGAAGGAGTAATTCATCATCGGTATTGGCATCCCCTTGGTTTGTTCCAAGCTTGGGGGAGTGCCGCGGTATCACATTATCACTACCTTTTACTTTTTACTATCAAGTAGTGTCATATCATGAGTAGGGAAGTTATCATATAAGATGGGTTGCAGTTTGGAAGTATCTCTCCTTTAGTTAATCGTCTATGTATCCCTTGGTGTGAGCTATCGTTATGGAATATTAATGAGAAGTCTTATCATTTACATATTGCACATCTTATTTTAGTTTGCAATCTCTATTATATGATTGATCTTGATTTTAGTATTGGTATCACTTTGGGAGCATTGAATAAATCTATTTGGTTTTGGCAAACTTAGCATTGGTCAATAGCAACAACACTTTGAGACTTAAGTAGAAAAGAGGAATACATGTAGTTGTTTCATTGTTTTTCTTTCTTGTTAGCTCATAGCTTATTATTCTGAAGTTAAAATTGTTTGTGCTTACAAGGAAGATGCATGATTATTTCTATCACATGTATATTTGTTTGTTTCCCTCGACTCTTATGCTTGCTAATTAACCTTGCTAGCCAAAGACCTGTAATGAGAGGGAATACTTCTCGTGCATCCAAACCTTAACCCAAACCTATGCCATTTGTGTCCACCATATCTACCTACTACATGGTATTTCCTGCCATTCCAAGTAAATACTTCGTGTGCTACCTTTAAACAATTCAAAATTTACTATCTCTTATTTGTGTCAATGTTTTATAGCTCATGAGGAAGTATGTGGTGTTTTATCTTTCAATCTTGTTGGGCAACTTTCACCAATGGACTAGTGGCTTCATCCGCTTATCCAATAATTTTGCAAAAAGAGTCGGCAATGGGATTCCCGATCCCGAATTAATTGAACTAAATAGACACTCCTCCATGGTATGTGATTGATGGACGGCACCCGAAGGATTCGGTTAGCCATGGCTTGTGTAAGCAAAGGTTGGGGGAGTGTCATCATAATAAAACTAAAATAAAAAGGCACTCCTTCATGGTATGAGATTGTTGGCGGGCACCCGAGGATTCGGTTAGCCATGGTTTGTGAAAGAAAGGTTGGAAGGAGTGCCACACAAAATAAAAATAAAATGGGAGCCGCTCTTTGAAGGTTGTTTGGCAAGGGGGTCGAGTACCCGCTACCGATCGTTGACAACAACAAACACCTCTCAAAATATTACTTTTATTCTCTTTATATGATTTCAAAACTCGAAAAAGCTCTAGCACATGATTTAATCCCTGCTTCCTCTCGCGAAGGGCCTGTCTTTTACTTTATGTTGAGTCAGTAAACCTATTTCCCTCCATCTCAAGCAAGCATTTGAGTAGTTGTGATTAAACCATTATACTGTGATTTGCTTCATCATGTCTTTTACTTTTCCTTGTTTAGTACAAGTTTTATCTGAATGAATATAGCTTTGCAAGTTATCAATGATCATGAGGAGACTATTATGATTGAGTATGCAAGTTGTGCAATATAAACTTTAACATGAGAGCGCTGCTCAATAGATAAGAATAACCTGTTAATTGTTCTCTGACCAAGAACGAAGTTTGCCATTACCAACTATGATTTCTTATGCACCTTTATTTGTGATTACCTTATACTTGTTTCAAGTTGAATTATATGAAGTAGTTGTTTACTAGAATGTCTTGTGTGAATGAATATGATGCTTCTTGTCCGTATTTTATTTATCGACTCTTCACTCTATAAACATGTGGTCCTGTTTACCGAGTTCAGTTTCGCTTGGGGACAAGCGAAGTCTAAGCTTGGGGGGAGTTGATACGTCCAATTTTCATCACTATTTTATATCATAATTTGCTGCTATTCATTGATGTATTTCATATTTGGACATAATACTTATGTTATTTCATCTATTTTGCATGTTTCATGATTATTGGAGGATTGAGCACCGGAGCCAGGATTCTGCTGGAAAAAGCACCGTCAGAATGCAATATTTCGGAAGATCAACAGTTGACGGAAATTATACCAAAAATCCTATTTTTCCAGATGACGAAGTGAGCCAGAAGGGGGAGCTGAGGGGACCCGAGGTGGGCCCACCCCATAGGCCGGCGCGGCCCAGGGCCTGGCCGCGCCGCCCAGTGAGGAGGGGGGCCCACAGCCCCTCTCGCCTCCTTTTCTTCGCGAAATCCTTCGTCCCGAAGACCTAAGCTCCAGAGGGTACCTCACGAAGAGTTACAGCCGCCTCGCGGGGCGGAGAACACCGGAGAGAAAAGAGCTCTCCGGCGGGCTGAGATCCGCCGGGGAAATTCCCTCCGGGAGGGGGAAATCGACGCCATCGTCACCATCATCGAGTTGGACATCATCTCCATCACCATCATCATCATCTCCACCATCATCACCACCGTCTCCACCGCTGGACGTCGTCACCGCCGTAGCAATTTGGGGTTTGATCTTGATTGTTTGATAGGGGAAACTCTCCCGGTATTGATTTCTACTTGTTATTGATGCTATTGAGTGAAACCGTTGAACCAAGGTTTATGTTCAGATTGTTATTTTTCATCATATCACCTCTGATCATGTTCCATATGATGTCTCGTCAGTAGTTCGTTTAGTTCTTGAGGACATGGGTGAAGTCTAAATGTTAGTAGTGAAGTATGGTTGAGTAATATTCAATGTTATGATATTTAAGTTGTGGTGTTATTCTTCTAGTGGTGTCGTGTGAACGTCGACTACACGACACTTCACCTTTATGGGCCTAGGGGAATGCATCTTGTACTCGTTTGCCAATTGCGGGGTTGCCGGAGTGACGAAACCTAAGCCCCCGTTGGTATATCGATGCAGGAGGGATAGCGAGGATCTCGCAGTTTAAGGCCGTGGTTAGATTTATCTTAATTACTTTCTTGTAGTTGCGGATGCTTGCAAGGGGTATAATCACAAGTATGTATTAGTCCTAGGAAGGGCGGTACATTAGCACAGAGTTCACCCACACAACACTTATCAAAACAATGAAGATTAATTAGCCGTATGTAGCGAAAGCATTAGACTAAAATCCCGTGTGTCCTCGAGAACGTTTGGTCATTATAAGTAAACAAACCGGCTTGTCCTTTGTGCTAAAAAGGATTGGGCCACTCGCTGCAATTGTTACTCTCGCACTTTACTTACTCGTACTTTATTCAACTGCTACATCAAAACCCCCTGAATACTTGTCTGTGAGCATTTACAGTGAATCCTTCATCGAAACTGCTTGTCAACACCTTCTGCTCCTCGTTGGGTTCGACACTCTTACTTATCGAAGATACTGCGATACACCCCTGATGTCTACGTTCCCCCTCCTTTCCTGTAGACAGTGTTGGGCCTCCAAGTGCAGAGGTTTGTAGAACAGCAGCAAGTTTCCCTTAAGTGGATACCCAAGGTTTATCGAACTCAGGGAGGAAGAGGTCAAAGATATCCCTCTCATGCAACCCCGCAACCACAAAGCAAGAAGTCTCTTGTGTCCCCAACACACCAAATAGGTGCACTAGTTCGGCGAAGAGATAGTGAAATACAGGTGGTATGAATATATATGAGCAAGTAGTAACGGTGCCGTAAAATAGCTTGCCGGCGTGTAGTTGATGGTGGTAGTATTGCAGCAGTAGTAACACGAAGAAACAATAAACAAGCAAGTAGTAACTCAGCAAGTATTTAGGAACAAGGCCTAGGGATTACACTTTCACTAGTGGACACTCTCATCATTGATCACATAACTGTAACGTATAAATGCATACTCTACACTTTTGTTGGATGATGAACACATTGCGTAGGATTACACGAACCCTCAATGCCGGAGTTAACAAGCTCCACAATAATGCTCATGTTTTAGTAACCTTTAGTGTAAGATAGATCAACAGACTAAACCAAGTACTAGCATAGCATGCACACCGTAACCTTCATGCATATGTAGGAGGAATAGATCACATCAATATTATCATAGCAATAGTTAACTTCATAATCTACAAGAGATCATAATCATAGCATAAACCAAGTACTAACACGTGCACCCACTGTCGCCTTTACACACGTGCAGGAGGAATAGAACTACTTTAATAACATCACTAGAGTAGCACATAGATAGTAGTGATACAAACTCATATGAATATCAATGAGATCATTGTATTGAAGTACATGGAAGAGAGATGAACCACATAGCTACCGGTACAGCCCCGAGCCTCGATGGAGAACTACTCCCTCCTCATGGGAGCAGACAGCGGTGATGAAGATGGCGGTGGAGATGGCAGCGGTGTCGATGGAGAAGCCTTCCGGGGCACTTCCCCGTCCCGGCAGGGTGCCGAACGCAGTTCCGTCCCCCGAATTGGAGTTTCGCGACGGTGGCGGCGCCCCGGAGTCTTTCTCGGAGTTTCGTCAATTGGTACTCGTGTTTTTAGGTCGAAAGGGGTTATATAGGCGAAGAGGCGGCGCAGGAGGGTCGATAGGGTGGCCTCACCCTAGGCCGGCGCGGCCGCAGGCCAGCCCGCGCGGCCCTATGGTGTGGGGCCCCCCGGCCCCTCTCCGACTCTTCTTCGGTGTTCGGAACCTTCCGGGAAAAATAGGAGGTTTGGCGTTGATTTCGTCCAATTCCGAGAATATTGCCCGAACAGCCTTTCCGGAACCAAAAACAGCAGTAAAACAAGAACCGGCCTCTCGGCATCTCGTCAATAGGTTAGTTCCGGAAAACGCATAAAAATGATATAAAGTGTGAACAAAACATGTTGGTATTGTCATAAAACAAGCATGGAACATCGGAAATTATAGATACGTTGGAGACGTATCAGCATCCCCAAGCTTAGTTCCTACTCGTCCTCGAGTAGGTAAACGATAAAAGATAATTTCGAGGTGACATGCTACCAACATAATCTTAATCATACCATTGTAAAGCATATGAGATGAATGCAGCGATTCGAAACAATGTAAATGCAATGAGTAAACAATTGAATCATATAGCAAAGACTTTTCATGAATAGTACTTTCGAGACAAGCATCAACAAGTCTTGCATAAGAGTTACTCATAAAGCAATAAATTCTTAGTAAAGGTATTGAAGCAACACAGAAGAAGATTAAGTTTCAGCGGTTGCTTTCAACTTGTAACATGTATATCTCATAGATAGTTGTCAATGCAGAGCAATATAACAAATGCAATAAGCAAGTATGTAAGAATCAATGCACAGCTTCACACAAATGTTTGCTTCTTGAGGTGGAGAGAAATAGGTGAACTGACTCAACAATAAAAGTAAAAGAATGGTCCTTCAAAGAGGAAAGCATCGATTGCTATATTTGTGCTAGAGCTTTGGTTTTGAAAACATATAGAGAGCATAAAAAGTAAAGTTTTGAGAGGTGTTTGTTGTTGTCAACGAATGGTAATGGGTACACTAACTACCTCGCCAACCGGACTTCCAAGAGCGGCTCCCATGAATTATTTTATTTTTGGGTGGCACTCCTTCCAACCTTTCTTTCACAAACCATGGCTAACCGAATCCTCGGGTGCCTGCCAACAATCTCATACCATGAAGGAGTGCCTTTTTATTTTAGTTTTATTATGATGACACTCCTCCCAACCTTTGCTTACACAAGCCATGGCTAACCGAATCCTTCGGGTGCCGTCCAACAATCACATACCATGGAGGAGTGTCTATTTTTGTTAATTAATTTGGGACTCGGGAATCCCATTGCCAGCTCTTTTTGCAAAATTATTGGATAAGCGGATGTGCCACTAGTCCATATGAGAGTCCGTCAAAAGTAAATGACAAGGTTGAAAGCTAAACACCACATACTTCCTCATGAGCTATAAAACATTGACACAAATCAGAGGTGATAAATTTTGAATTGTTTAAAGGTAGCACTCAAGCAATTTACTTTGGAATAGCAGGAAATACCACATAGTAGGTAGGTATGGTGGACACAAATGGCATAGTGGTTGGCTCAAGGATTTTGGATGCATGAGAAGTATTCCCTCTCGATACAAGGCTTAGGCTAGCAAGGTTGTTTGAAGCAAACATAAGCACGAACTAGTACAGCAGAAACTCACATAAAAGACATATTACAAGCATTATAAAACTATACATCGTCTTCCTTGTTGTTCAAACATCTTACTAGAAAATATCTAGACTCTAGAGAAACCACTCATGCAAACCAAATTTTAACAAGCTCTATGTATTTCTTCACTAATAAGTGTAAGGTATATGATGCAAGAGCTTAAACATGAGCACAACAATTGCCAAGTATCACATTACCCAAGACATTATAGCAATTACTACATGTAGCATTTTCCAATTCCAACCATATAACAATTTAACGAAGAGGAAACTTCGCCATGAATATTATGAGCTAAGAACACATGTGTTCATATGAACCAGCGGAGCGTGTCTCTCTCCCACACAATCATGATGTAATTCAATTTATTCAAACAAAAACAAAAACAAAAACAAACCGACGCTCCAAGAAAAAGCGCATAAGATGTGATGGAATAAAAATGTAGTTTCAGGGGAGGAACCTGATAATGTTGTCGATGAAGAAGGGGATGCCTTGGGCATCCCCAAGCTTAGACGCTTGAGTCTTCTTGATATATGCAGGGATGAACCACCGGGGCATCCCCAAGCTTAGAGCTTTCACTCTTCTTGATCGTAGTATATCATCCTCCTCTCTTGACCCTTGAAAACTTCCTCCACACCAAACTCGAAACAACTCATTAGAGGGTTAGTGGACAATAAAAATTAACATGTTCAGAGGTGACACAATCATTCTTAACACTTCTGGACATTGCATAATGCTACTGGACATTAATGGATCAAAGAAATTCATCCAACATAGCAAAAGAGGCAATGCGAAATAAAAGGCAGAATCTGTCAAAACAGAACAGTCCGTAAAGATGGATTTTATTAGGCCACCAGACTTACTCAAACGAAAATGCTCAAATTGAATGAAAGTTTCGTACATATCTGAGGATCACTCACGTAAATTTGCATAATTTTCTGAGTTACCTACAGAGAATTAGACCCAGATTCGTGACAGCAAAGAAATCTGTTTCTCGCGCAGTAATCCAAATCTAGTACTTACTTTACTATCAAAGACTTTACTTGGCACAACAAAACTCAAAACTAAGATAAGGAGAGGTTGCTACAGTAGTAAACAACTTCCAAGACACAAATATAAAACAAAGTACTGTAGCAAAATAACACATGGGTTATTTCCCAAGAAGTTCTTTTCTTTATAGCCATTAAGATGGGCTCAAGCAGCTTTAATGATGCACTCGCAAGAGATAGTATGTGAAGCAAAAGAGAGCATCAAGAGGCAAATTAAAAACACATTTAAGCCTAACATGCTTCCTATGAAGAGGAATCTTGTACACAAATGAATTCATGAAGAACAAAGTGACAAGCATAAGAGGATAAAACACGAGTAACTTCCAGATTCTCAACATAAAGAGGGGAAACTTAATATTATTAAGATGCATATAACCATATTTCCCTCTCTCATAATAACTTTCAGTAGCATCATTGATGAAATCCACAATATACCCATCACTTAAAACATTCTTATCATGGTTCATATGCATAGAAGTATCATTAATTTTGGCATAAGGAGAGTTCTTTTCATTAATAGTAATTGGAGCAGGATTATTATCAAGAATTTGAACATGGTAGACAAGTTGCATATTAAGGGAATTGTTTTTGGTAACCCAATCATGACTATGACAAGTTTCATAAGGATAGTTAGAACCTATATCATAGCATTCTTTGTAATAAACATCAGAGATCGGAGGCACAGTTGTCATCATAAGGAATAGAATAGTTATCTTTCACAATCGGTTTATCCGTGTCCACACCATCATTGTTATTAGAAGGAGATGTATCAAGAACATAATGACCAGTAGCTAAAGGATTTGCAAACACCTCTTCCCCAAGCTTATAGCTTTCTATATCATCATGGGAGGAAGCATGGATAGTACTGACACTATGGCAATTATTATCATCATCATTTTCTGAATTAGTTTCCCGTAGATTTGCAATATCAAAAGTAGTGTGCTCATTCAAATCATGATTGCTAATGTATGTAAAGGGCATAGGAAGATCATCATATTCAGATTCATTATCACAATAATCATTAGGAGCAACATACTTACGGTTACCTATTGTTATCTCATATACGCGGGGATATGATGTTACCTCTTTCTTTTTATTCCCCTTCTTCTTCTTCTTCTTCTTCTTCTTCTTCGTTCCCTTCTTCTTCTCCTTCTCTTCCTTCTCATCATTCCCTTCTTCAGGAGGGAGAGGCTTGAAGGGTGGCTTGTCCGCATAACCTGATTTACTTACAGAAACAATAGAAGAAACTTGGGGGATCCCTCCTTTTCATTAATTAGTTGAAAACACACAACGGTCCTATCATATTTTGGCAAGGTGTCATCTTCTAAAATATCTTGTATGTAAGTATTTGTATGGCTATTATCAATGCAATAAGAAAAACACCCATGCAGGACATCATCAATATCAAGATCACTCATATGTAACAAAGAGATTTTTCTCGACAGCTTCTTCACACCCCAAAAATAAAGTAAGTTCATCATGCTGATTAGGAGTAATTTCATCATCACAATACAAATTTGCAGCACTCATTGGGTTCAAAATATCACCGGAGGAACATTGAAAATTAAAATGACCCACTTCATGGCAAACTTCACAAATAAAAGGATAGAGGGCACAAACTTTTTTACCAAGATCATCTAGAGCCCTAAACCACTTTCTAGTTTTTTCATTAGCATGATGGATGCAATATTCATCTTTGATTTGATTAATTCCACAAGGTCTATGTATTCCACAAAAATTAACATGCTTATAGGAAATAGAATTCTTAGGAGTTTGAGCATGCTTATTGCAATAATTAACAACAATTTCATTCTTCATGCAAGCCTCTTTAAAAGGTTCATGATACTTATCAAAATTATTTTTAGGCAATTCGAAATGAGAAGCAAAGGCTTTATAAAGATTTGCAGCAACTTGAGAGTCAAGACCATAAGTAGCACTCATATTTCGAAATTCATCGGTATCCATAAAAGCTTCAATGCATTCATAATCATAATTTATACCCGACTCTTTACCTTCATTGTTCTCCCATCCTTCAGCCGTTGTCCTCAATCCGATCAAGGAGGTCCCACCTAGCTTCAACCTCCTTGCTTGTGAAAGATCCCTCCGAACACGCGTCCGTATAGTCCTTGTGTTGTCCTCGAAAGCCTCGCATAAAAATTGTTAACAATAACATTACGGGGGAGCTCATGAATGGGACATTTGAGCATTAGTGATTTCAATCTCCCCCACGCTTGAGAAATATTCTCTCCATCACGAGGATAAAAGTTATAAATATAATTCCTATCAATATGCACTTCATGCGGAGGATAAAATTTAGAATAAAAGAGAGATGCAATTTCCTCCCAACCAAGAGAATGCCTATTCTCCAACAATTTATACCAATGCGCCGCTTTACCGTACAAATGAAACAGAGAATAGCTTCTTCCTCACTTCATCCATAGAGATACCCGCACACTTGAATAACCCACATAATTCGTGCAAAAACAAGAATGATCTCTAGGATGGACAGTTCCATCCCCTTTATAGTGGTTGTCCATAACACGTTCAATAATTTTCATGGGTATTTTATACGGAATACTTTCAGCAGGTGGATTTAAAATATCGAAGCATTATTAGAGTTATCGCATATGGGAGATAAAGCATTATCGTAACAAATTTTCTCCCCTAAAGATGGGAAGCTAAAAAGACCACAAAAACTAGCTTCCCCAAGCTTAGACTTCTTTATAGCATTAGCAAGTAATTGCATTCATACTAATAACATCGCTACTAGCATGCAAATAAGGTTCCATAGGTTTTTTAATTTTCGCATCAAACAATTCTAAATCAGGAAAAAGATTAAAAAGCTCACTAATTTTTTTGTTGTTTTCCATTATGCCTAACTAGTGTAAACAAGAAACAAAAAGATGCAATTGCAGGATCTAAAGGAAATAGCTTCGAGTACTTACAATGACGGAAAATAGCTTGGCAGCCGAGGTCCGGAGTGTGAGTACCTTTTACCTTTCCTCCCCGGCAACGGCGCCAGAAAAGTGCTTGATGTCTACGTTCCCCCTCCTTTCCTGTAGACAGTGTTGGGCCTCCAAGTGCAGAGGTTTGTAGAACAGCGAAGCAAGTTTCCCTTAAGTGGATACCCAAGGTTTATCGAACTCGGGGAGGAAGAGGTCAAAGATATCCCTCTCATGCAACCCCGCAACCACAAAGCAAGAAGTCTCTTGTGTCCCCAACACACCAAATAGGTGCACTAGTTCGGCGAAGAGATAGTGAAATACAGGTGGTATGAATATATATGAGCAAGAGCAACGGTGCTGTAAAATAGCTTGCTCGGCGTGTAGTTGATGGTGGTAGTATTGCAGCAAGTAGTAACACAAGAAAACAATAAACAAGCAAGTAGTAACTCAGCAGCATTTAGGAACAAGGCCTAGGGATTACACTTTCACTAGTGGACACTCTCATCATTGATCACATAACAGTAACGTATAAATGCATACTCTACACTTTTGTTGGATGATGAACACATTGCGTAGGATTACACGAACCCTCAATGCCGGAGTTAACAAGCTCCACAATAATGCTCATGTTTTAGTAACCTTTAGTGTAAGATAGATCAACGTACTAAACCAAGTACTAGCATAGCATGCACACCGTAACCTTCATGCATATGTAGGAGGAATAGATCACATCAATATTATCATAGCAATAGTTAACTTCATAATCTACAAGAGATCATAATCATAGCATAAACCAAGTACTAACACGGTGCACCCACCTGTCGCCTTTACACACGTGCAGGAGGAATAGAACTACTTTAATAACATCACTAGAGTAGCACATAGATAGTAGTGATACAAACTCATATGAATCTCAATGAGATCATTGTATTGAAGTACATGGAAGAGAGATGAACCACATAGCTACCGGTACAGCCCCGAGCCTCGATGGAGAACTACTCCCTCCTCATGGGAGCAGCAGCGGTGATGAAGATGGCGGTGGAGATGGCAGCGGTGTCGATGGAGAAGCCTTCCGGGGGCACTTCCCCGTCCCGACAGGGTGCCGGAACGCAGTTCTGTCCCCCGAATTGGAGTTTCGCGACGGTGGCGGCGCCCCGGAGTCTTTCTCGGAGTTTCGTCAATTGGTACCGTGTTTTTAGGTCGAAAGGGGTTATATAGGCGAAGAGCGGCGGCAGAGGGTCGACAGGGTGGCCTCACCCTAGGCCGGCGCGCCGCAGGCCAGCCCGCGCGGCCCTATGGTGTGGGGCCCCCCGGCCCCTCTCCGACTCTTCTTCGGTGTTCGGAACCTTCCGGGAAAAATAGGAGGTTTGGCGTTGATTTCGTCCAATTCCGAGAATATTGCCCGAACAGCCTTTCGGAACCAAAAACAGCAGAAAACAAAGAATCGGCCTCTCGGCATCTCGTCAATAGGTTAGTTCCGGAAAACGCATAAAAATGATATAAAGTGTGAACAAAACATGTTGGTATTGTCATAAAACAAGCATGGAACATCGGAAATTATAGATACGTTGGAGACGTATCAACCCCCTATACTTGTGGGTCATCAGAACCTCGTCACCAACAATGCACGTTGCCTTATGGCAAAGGTATCCACGGAGGACTATGCTTCCAGTGGCGCTAAATGGGTGGTTGATAGTGGAGCCACAAGTCATATGACCGGAAGCAAGGATATTGTTGTCGACCTCGTGCCTTCTCTCTCCACCGTTTCATATGGCGACAACACGTGCTCTAAGGTATTGGGTCTTGGCAAGGTGGTGGTAACACCCGACATCTCACTTGTGAATGTCCTTCTTGTCGAGACCCTTGGTTACAACTTACTCTCCGTTCATCAAATTGCTCATATGGGACTATGCACATTCTTTGATGAACATATGGTGGTCCTCTTGTGGAGCAAGACACTCAATGTAGCTTTTGTTGGATATGTAGAGAACGGGTTATATGTTGTCGATTTCTCCGGAAAGACAACGTCGTTCGCTCTTTGCTTATTCGCCAAAGGTGACAAGGGTTGGTTATGGCATCGCCGACTAGCCCATGTCAACATGAGGACTTTGCAAAGTCTCCACAAGGGTGGCCACATTCTCGGACTAAAAGAAGATGTCTATTTTTGCAAGGATCGTGTTTGTAGGGCTTGCGTACAAGGAAAAATGCATGGAGCTCCTCACAAGGCCAAGACTATCATCTCTACCACAAGATGCTTGGAGCTCCTACATGTTGATCTCTTTGGTCCACCATCTCATGAAAGTCTTGGAGGAAAGAAGTATTGCCTCGTCATCGTTGATGACTATTCACGCTATTGTTGGGTATTCTTCTTCAAGTACAAGAGTGAGACTCAACGGACCATGATGGAGTTTGCCAACCAAGTTCAACGCAAGTACGACAACAAGATCATCGCAATAAGGAGCGACAATGGAACAGAGTTCAAGAACTATACATTGGATGACTTCCTCGGCGAAGAAGGAATCCAACACCAATACTCCACGCCATATACTCCCCAACAAAATGGGTTCGCCGAAAGGAAGAATCGAACCTTGATCGAAGCCGCTCGAACCATGATGATGGAATACAAGTCCAACTACAATTTTTTGGCGGAAGCTATCTCTACCGCATGCCATGCTACTAATCGCCTCTACTTTCGCAAAGGTCTTGAGAAGATACCATATGAGATCGTCACCGGTAACAAGCCTAATGTGTCATACTTCAAGGTCTTCGGATGCAAATGCTACATACTTGTCAAGGACACGCGCCTATCCAAGTTTGATTCAAGAGCTCAAGAAGGAATTTTCGTTGGCTATGCTACGGATTCTCACGCCTATAGAGTCTTCAACAAGTCAAGTGGACGTGTTGTAGAGTCTTGTGATGTGACGTTCGATGAAGATGATAGATCTTTGGAGGAGCGAAGTGTTTCTTGTAAGAAAGGAGATGCAATTCCCCCGGATACCATAGGAAGGATGGGTGTTGGCATTCGCCTACCTCAAGAGCTACCTTCTATGAGTACCGGGGAAGGACCAAGTTCCACCCAAGTGGAGCCATCTACAACACAAGGCCAAGCTTCTTCCGTTGATCTAACAAATGCAAGTCAACCTCTACAACAACCTCAAGTTCAACCTCAACCTCAAGATCAACCTCGACATCTACAACAACAATCAAGTCCAAGTTCACCTCAACAAGCTCAAGAACAACATACACCGCAAGCTCGTCTACCTCAACACCCAACATCAAATGACCAAGGTCAAGCTTCGAGTTCTTATCCGAGTGGTTCGGGGATAGTCTTCATGGACAATAATATTCCCTATACCCCCGAGCCGTCCGGATCTCATGACAAAGTTGCCTCTTTCAACGACAATGGAGGTCAAGGCGAGGACCTAAACCGTGATGAAGGCCAAGAGGACTCACAAGAACCATCTCCTCAAGCCGACACTCGCCGTGAAGATCCTACTACAAGACACTTGCGTCTCAAGTCTCATTCCTTGCATAACATCATTGGTGATCTAAAGAGAAATGTTACCACTCAGAGGCAACTTGCAAACTTTTGTGCGTACCACGCCTTTGTCTCTAAAGTGGAACCACTCAAAGTTGATGATGCTCTCAAAGATCCCGATTGGTTGAATGCAATGCAAGAGGAACTCAACAACTTCAAGAGGAATGGTGTATGGACTCTCATGAAGCGACCTGATCATTGCCGCAATGTTATCGGAACCAAGTGGATCTTCAAGAACAAGCAAGATGAAAGTGGCACGGTCATCCGCAACAAAGCAAGATTGGTGGCACAAGGCTATTCTCAAGTCGAAGGCGTGGACTTTGGTGAAACCTTTGCACCCGTTGCAAGGCTTGAGTCCATCCGTATCCTTTTGGCCTTTGCCTCACATCATGGCTTTAAGTTGCAACAAATGGATGTTAAGAGTGCTTTTCTTAATGGTCCTCTACATGAGGAAGTATATGTGAAGCAACCCCCGGAGTTCGAGGACCCCCATTTCCCGGACCATGTCTTCAAGCTCAAAAAGGCCCTATATGGTCTCAAACAAGCTCCTAGAGCTTGGTATGAGCATCTCAAGGAGTTGCTTGAAGACCGTGGTTTCGAAGTGGGGAAAATCGATCCCACTCTTTTTACTAAGAAGGTCAATGGGGAGCTTTTCGTATGCCAACTCTATGTAGATGACATCATATTTGGCTCTACTAACACAAAATTCAATGATGAGTTTGCTATGTTGATGACAAATAGGTTTGAGATGTCAATGATGGGTGAACTCAAGTACTTTCTTGGGTTCGAGATCAAGCAAATGCAACACGGCACCTTCATCAATCAAGCAAAGTACCTTCAAGACATGCTCAAGCGCTTTGATATGAAGAATGCCAAGGGGATTGGAACTCCAATGCAACTCAAGTGTCAACTCACTCTTGACGAGGCCGGCAAGGCGGTGGATACCAAGCTCTACCGTTCGATGATAGGTTCGCTTCTCTACCTTTGTGCCTCTCGCCCGGATATAATGTTAAGCGTTGGTATGTGTGCACGGTTTCAAGCAAGTCCGAAGGAAAGCCACCTTGTGGCGGTCAAGAGGATCTTTCGATATTTAGTTGATACCCCATACTTCGGATTATGGTACCCAAGGGACACGGACTTTGCTTTGGTTGGTTTCACCGACTCCGGTTGGGCGGGCGACAAGATTGATAGAAAGTCTACCTCCGGAGCATGTCACTTTCTTGGAAGATCTTTGGTGTGTTGGTCCGCGAAGAAGCAAAATTGTGTCTCCGTCTCCACCGCGGAAGCCGAATATATTGCCGCGGCAAGTAGTTGTGCTCAAATCTTATGGATGAGGCAAACCTTGCGAGATTATGGACTCGAGTATAGCAAGGTGCCTCTTTTGTGTGACAATGAGAGCGCAATCAAGATCGCCTACAATCCGGTTCTTCATGGCAAGACGAAGCACATTAAGATACGGAACCACTTCATCCGGGACCACATTGCTCGCAGAGATATTGTACTATCCTATATTGGCACCAAGGAGCAATTGGCGGACATCTTCACTAAGCCCTTGGATGAGAAGCGCTTTCTTGAGTTGAGGCATGAGCTAAATATCATTGATCCATCGAACTTTGCTTGACCGTCGTGCGCACATACCACTCCTACCGTTATATCTCGATGAAAGGAACGCATGGACATAGGGGGAGTGCGGTTTAAATTCATTCAGCTATCACTCCCCCCATAATGCATAAAGAAATCCAAAACATTTGCTATTTGTCAATTAAGTGACTTATGAGCTTCATGTTGAGTTGTAGTCCGTGAGTCCTAGATACATCTACGCGACCTCACAACTACTATACTCTTACACGGTGGCTTCGGCCACCAACACCCCCTCTTTGATGGTTTTTCGGTTCTTCGTGACCTTGTTTTGTCTTTCTTCTTTGCTTTCTTCTTCTTGTTTTGAGAACCTCCATCAAGCTTGTTCTCTCGTGTTTTTTGCAAGCTTGGTCGTATGTTCTTTCTCTCCATCCCTCTAGTTTCGTTACCCTCCTTTTTGGTGTTCCGATGCCAAAGGGGGAGAAGTTCCTAGGTAGATGGGGACCTTTTGTTGTTTGTAGCCGTTTGGTTCTAGTTGCTTATCTTGTCTTATGGCTACATCAACAACCCTATGGAGGCATCCTATTGTAAGTTTTGGTATTCTCAAGGCGATGGTATGATAACTTCACCCAAATCTCCGTGCATGATCTTATGTTGCCTCCATATTGTGCATATGCTACTTGAACATGTCATTTATCTATGTTGCATATGTGCTTGGTTTGTAAAAACTAGGGGGAGTGATGTCTCTATAACATGTGTATTTGTATTCAAATACATATTCATGGTATGCACATGTGTAGGGGGAGCTCCGTCGAGTTTTTGCAAATCTATTGATCTCATCATAATATCATATGTTATTGTCAACTCTTGTGTTGTCATCAAACACCAAAAAGGGGCAGACTGTAAGAGCAAAATTCACACCCCAAGTTTTGTGTGTTTGATGACAACACTTGAGTAATCTCACCGTGTGCCTTGAGTATCATTGTTAGATTTGCAAGAGCACGGTGACCTCGCCGGACGCGTCAAGATCGGAAGACTGAAGCGTAGTTGATAGGTTTTCTGGTTTTGTGTGTGTTTAGCGAGGTAACAAGGTTGGAGATAAAAAGGGAAGAAAACCAGATTTAGCCAGGCCGGTACTACCGGTACCTGTAGCGGTAGTACCGCTACCCCTATAGGTACCGCCGTCAGTACCGCTCTGAGTCTACGCTGATTCGTCCTCCAGAAACACGTTGCGGTACCCCTGTAGTACCTGGGGCGGTAGTACCGCTCAAGGTACCGCTTAGGTACCGTAACCGAGTTACGGTCATACCGCCCTGGTACCGCCCTGGTACCGCTTCGAGTCCAGTAAGGTTTGGACCCTGTTGCGGTACCTCAAGCGGTACCTCGTGCGGTAGTACCGCTCTGCGTCCTTTGACCAGATCTGGAAGGATTTCGAACTCAGAGCGGTAGTACCGCTTCCCTGAAGCGGTAGTACCGCTTAGGCCAAATCTGGACATAACGGTTGGATTTGGAGGAGCCTATTTAAGGGCCCCTTCTTCCCCAACACGATTTTATCTCTTCCCCTCTCTCTCCTCCATTGTTGCTGAGCTTAATCCTTGAGGATCTCCTTCCCCATCCAACCAATCTTGCCCAAACTTTGAGGATAGGTGGAGGAGACCCCGATCTATAGTTCTACCAAGAGAGATTTCACCAATACTAGCTATTCCTTAGTGGATCTTGGTGGTAGGGTTCCTTTAGTGGATCTTGGAGAAGAGTTCCTTTGGTGGAGCATTGGAGAGTTCCTTTGGTGGAGCATTGGAGAGTTCCTTTGGTGGAGCATTGGAAGAGTTCCTTTGGTGGAGCATTGGTGATGGGTTCCTATGGTGGAGCATTGGAGATGTGCAGCTATGGAGTCTAGCTTGGTGATGTACTAGATCCATAGGGTGTTGGGAGCATCCTTGTGTGTGGAGCTCGCCCCAACCTTGTGAAGGAATCACCGCCTCGACCGGTGCCTTAGTGGAAGAGGGAGAGTACCTTCGTGGAGCTCTCTCGAGGAAGAAGGTGAGGCCTTCCTTCGTGGTGTGGCCGCCTAGTCTCTTGTGTGAGACTAGCACCTCCTCAACGCAGACGTACTTCCGTTAGTGGAAGGAACTGCGGGAAACAAACCTCGACTCGCCTCGCGCCCCCCCCCCCCCGGTTGTCTCGCTCCTTACTCTCGTATCTTGTTGATTCCTTTACTTGTTGCCTTGTCCGATATTCATTGTAGGATCACCCCTATTGCTAAAGTTCACACCTTTACCTTCCGTTGCATAAAAATTGAAAAAGACTAAAACTTGCCGTAGCGTCATTCACCCCCCCTCTTGTTCGCTACGATCCATTCACCAGCGGTGATCCCGGCGGAGTTTCTCCCTCCAATCTTCTCTGCAGCAACCTCCGTTTTAGTATTTCTGTGTTTTTGTGGTGCTCTCCTCCCAAGAACTCTCCAGGGTCATATATATAGTCGTTTTGAGGAAAAAAAATATGTCAGTAGGCGAAAGAATTAGGGCAATTGGACGATTGACGGCTGAACAGGGGTGGGTGGCGCGCCCTAACATACTAGGTGCGCCACCTAGACTCTTTTGGCCCTCGGGCCTCTCCAGATGTGCTTATAGGGCCCATGGTGCTTCTCTCGATGAAAAAGTGACGCTCCAAAAATCCCAGGTAAATTTGACTCCGTATAGGTCTCTGAAAGTGAAAAATACACAAAACAGGGTTTTCCTGTTCTGCAGTGTTATAACCCAAATAAAGGGGATCATTGGTAAATCCCCATAAATCAATGTAAACATGGTATTATCATCATATATGTTGCCATATGTGGGAATTCAATATGATAAAGGACAAATTTCATGTATGCATTTTTACATGCATCAACCAACATTCTAGAATCCAACAAGTTGGACTCTAAAATTTCAGTTCCAATGTTATTAAATACCCGTTCTTCTCTAATGTGCTTATAGACCATAGTGGCAATAGCACCTGCATAGAGTGGTTTAGTTTCATTGTGATGAACATCGTCCTCCCCAAAATGTAAAGCATCATATCAAAAACAAATTGGATGGGTGGAGGAATCACATACCGAAGAGTAATTCCTCCAAGGAATTTGCAAATGGCTGCCTAAATTGATAGATCGAAGATGGAGCTACAATGGGGCAGAGGAAAGTTTTTCGAAAATACTTGGCCGGGTTTTGAGTCGAGGGGAAGGACCTGTGCCTTTGCCCCTCACCCAAGTCCCTCCGTGGGGCCAAAGAGGATAGGTGGCTCGCCCAGAGAAGTAGGGCGCGCCACCCCTGCTCTTTCCTCCCTGTTTACTGGTTTTCCTCGTCCTTTTTCCTGGTGGATCCTCTGTGCAGAAAAATGACCTGTGTATTTTTGGTCATTTTTGAAGAAAATTTTTGGTGTAAATTTTTTCAGAACTCAAAAACTATTAAAAGCTGACAGAAATTAATTAAAGGAATAAAATACTAGAAGTAAAAAAAACTTGAAAGAAACTTTAATATTAATGCAATAATAAAGTACTAGGAATCATAATCTTATCAGTATCATGTTAATAATGAGGTTGATCAAGTCTCATTATTACTATGACAAAGATAGAAACAATGATTCAAAGGAAATAGTAAAGAAAATTTTAGGGTACCTCATAATGGATTGGAATTGTTCCAACCATTAATATTTGGTACTTTGGTTTTGGAGGAGGAATTGGTGTTTCAAATCTTCCAATTTTTATGAAATTTGGCTCAATAACATTGACACTTTTCTTTGGTAGCTAGCTCAATAGAATTCTTCTTTGGAATATGTATAGTGTGCTCTTTTCCTTTTACATGAAAGGTGACCTTGCTTTCAGTGCAATTTATAACAGCCCCTGCAGTATTTAGAAAAGGTCTACCAGGAATAATAGATAAATTATCATCTTCATGCATTTCTAATATCACAAAGTCCGTACGGATTTACACATTAGCAATCATAATAATAACGTCTTCACATATGCCAATAGGAATAGCAGTGGATTTATCAGCCATTTGGAGTGAAACCTCAGTAGGAACTAATTTATTTAAATTAAGCTTATTATAAAGATAAAATGGCATGACACTTATCCCTTCTCCTAAATCACATAGAGCATACTTCACATATGTATTCTTAATAGTGCAAGGAATAGTAGGAATACCTGGATCTCCACGCTTTTCTGGTAACTTTCCCTTCAAAGAATAATCATCAAGCATAGCATCAATAGCTTCATTAGGTATTTTCCTCTTATTGTTAACAATTTCTTTCATATATTTTGAATATGGAGGAATTTTAATAGCATCAACAAGAGGAATTTGCAAATATAAACTCTTTATCAATTCATGAAACTTCTCAAATCCTTCATTGTCTAGAGTTTTAGTTACCCCTTGGGGATATGGTATAGTTCTATGAACCCATGGAGCCCTTTCTTTACCTTTTGGTTGAGGTGGAGCCTTCTTCTTCTTACTTTTATCCTTTGAGTATTGAGGATCGTCATTTATTGTAGGCTCAGGTTCTTTATCAGCAGCATCTTCAGGTGGTTCTTCATGTGGTTGAGACAGTTCCACATCTTCCTCATTATTCTCATCTTCAGTTTCGACATCAGAAATAGATATATCATTATCTTGACCTTCAGAGTTTTCATTTTCTTCACTTTCATTGGGGGATTTTCCAGCAAAAAATTTCTTCTTGTGAGCTTCTTGTTCTTTTCTCTTCGGATGTCCTTCAGGGTCCTAAGTACTTGAACCTCCTCTTGTATTAGCTCCACAAACCTATCTTTTATCATCAAGAAGATTCTCATATAATTTGTTTTGAAGTTAAATCATTTGTCGAACTTGATTATGCATCATATGATAATGTTTGAGAGTCATTTTAAAAGAATCTACACAAGAGCTCCGATTTTTATGAATAATTTCTATATTGCGAGAATTTTCCAATATATCCCTTCTAATATCATAATCAAAACTCCCTCTATCATAAGTAGAATCATTAACAAAAGAAACTTCAGTAGGAGATGATACCTCTTTATTACCTCTACTAGATTTTATAGCATGTACTTGAATAGGAAAACATGGTTCATCGATGGAAAATTTATGCATGTCTTCAAAGATTTTCTTCAACTCTGAAGTTTTAATGCCTTTATCCTTGAGAGACTTTGAAGCTTCTTTCATAACTTCATTAGATAATTTATGCATACCTCTTCCATATATAATATCTTCTTCAATATGCCAATCATCGTACTTCTGCCTGATGGTATTCAATAATTTCTTAGCATCTTCCATAGTTCTGATGTTGTCTATATAAGATGTAGATCCTTCAGTTATCACATTATAAAATATATCAAGTAATTGGTTATCCTTTAAACCATGGGGTGGACACTTCCTCTCGAGGACACTAAATCTCCCCCGAGCTTGAGGAATGCCTTCTTCTTTACCTTGAGCGAAGTAAATAATTTCTTCAACCATAGCATGTATTTTACTAGCAGGGAAATATTTATTACAAAACAAATAGATGCATGCTTCCTTACTAGTAATAGACTTAGGTACTAAATAATTATACCAAGCTTTTGCTTCACCTCCCAAAGAGAAAGGAAACAATTTCAAGAAGTAATAGCGCTTTTGGATTTCGGTATTACCAAACACATATGCTAGCTCAGAGAGATTTATTAAAGGTTCCCAAGGAAGTTCATCCTCTCTACCATTAAAATTAATAGCTTCAGCTCTCTCTATTTTCTCAGGCTCAACATTAAATTCATAGTCTTTATCTTTAATGTATATCACAGGTGCATTAGTTTTTCTAGCATCGGGAAATATTCATCTAAACAAGAACTCAAGCTAGCTTCAAGTTCATCCAAATAATCTAGCTTGGCATTCATAAAAGCTTCAGTAAAAATACCATCTTCTTTAGCATTTGATATTTTAGGACTCAAAGATTTATCATTTTCATTATAAAGTTCATCATCTTCAAATTCAGATTCCATATGTTCATCAGACATAGACTTAGATAAATCTGGTGTACCCTCTTTATCCCTATCGAAATCCAACAAATATTTTTCATTACTAGTTAAAATAATAGATAATGGTGAACTAGTTTGAACAATATCTTGTTTTTAGTAGCAGGAGTTGTAGCAGTTGACGCGAAAAATGTGGTCTAGAAGGTAAATTCGTACATTGCCTTATGGTGGAGGGCATGGTAACCTTCTTAGAAGGTCCCTTATCCTTTCCCATGATGAGAAACAAATAAGTACAACAAGTAAATGATAACAAGATGTCTTACCAATAAAGCTAGGCTCCCCGGCAACGGTGCCAAAAAATGTCATGATGCCCAGAAGTATAGGGGATCACTGAAATTTTGATGGGAAGTATTACCCAAATTTATAGTTCGACTCAAGAGAAACACAAGAATACCAATAAGACTTTAGAAATTGAGACATAACACCCGTATATCAATAATCTCACAAGGCAAGTTGTGATTTTATAGTAGTTGATTCAAAGCAGTAAAGAAAACAGTAAATAAAAGCAACAGATTTCCAGTTTTCACCAGAATAAGTAATGTGAAATTTTCAGTGGATAAAAACATAGGCATGAGGCAGCAGTGGGGTAATATATGGATGATATTGATCATGTAATGTAATCCAACTAACATAGCATTCGTCTCTAATTCAGTTGTGTGTAGGTGTGTGATCCAAATATAATTATGTGCACTAAGAGAATTTGTGTAACATCTTTTGTCCTGCTTGCCCATTTTACCGGGGCTAACTTGGAACTATAAGAAATTAAGGCCTACCATTTCGAATAGACCGAAACAAAGCATTAAGTTTCATGAACACACATAATCCTCGAACTATCACATCTTCCCCTTGCTTTTCCCTATCTGTCACCTTAGGGATTGGCAGGGTCAACATAATAACAAGTAATACACCTTGCAGATAAATACCAACATCATATATATGAAAAGAAATATAGGTTCAGTACTGAAATCATGTCACCCGGGGCCTAGTAACAAGCATTAAACATAGCAAAGGTGTACCAACACTCATACATAAATATCTTTAAGACAAACACCTCAAATCTCGATACATATGGAGGATTACATGATCAATCTCATCCAAAACCCATCCACCTCTAGCCTATAGAGAAGTACTCACTCATGGTGATGGAGAGTGAGTTCATGATGGTTGGTGATGATGTCGGTGGCAGTGATGATGAAGAAGCCCTCGAAATCCCTCTCTCCAGGGTGGAGAGCAGGATCAATCTGGACCCCGAAACGAAGATCGTGGTCTCGCCAGCGCTCTATTTCGCAAAACATTGTGTCCTTCCAGGGGTAGGTTTTTAGGGTATATAAGGAACCACACAAAGGGGGAGGCGAGACGAGGACCGAGGGCCAAACAGGCCTAGGTGGCGCGGCCAAAGAAGTAGGGCGCGCCACCTGGCCTCGTTTGGGCCTCATGGCTCCCCTCTCGTGATCCAAAGCTCTAGGAACTTCCTTTTCGTGAAAAACTTCCCTGGTATTTTTCCTCAATTTTATGTCCTGCGAAAACTTGACAAAAAAGAGACTCTGCTGAAAACAACATCAAATTCAGCAGTTTTCATCCAAGTATGGTGAGATTCCAGAGCAAATCATTGAGTAAAGTTCTTGGAAATGTAGATACATTTGAGATGTATCAGTGCCTCACCCACCTTCAATGCAGAGGCGTAGATGGTGGCTCTAAGCCACCTCTTCAACAATAGGGCTCGGGGAAACGGGTCTGTCTAGATGGCCGCACGCAGGACCTTCCTGGGCAAGCATTACTACGTCTAGTGCTCCCTTGTGCTTGGGTGGTGGTGATGCATGCATGATGAGGATGATGACGATGTTGGTTGTATATTTTGAAGTAGCTAGGACTTCATGAACAATTCTGCCAGGATATGTACATTATGTGAGGTGGTATATACTAACCCTTCATATGATTCTAAACTTCCGGTGCTGCGTGTGGTAGGAGTACACCCTCTTTTCATGTGGTGCTAGGATGACACCATAGTAGCTAGTGTGATCGTTAGTAAGATCACGCTAGCTGGTAGATTAAAATTTTGTAATGCTTTTGCTTATACGATCATGCATTCTTATATTGTTTAGCTTGTGTTCATTACTTGTATTGCAATGGTATGTTCCTTATCTTTCTTATGCTCTTTCTTGGTAGAAGTACAACTCGTACAAGGTCTACTATGGGAGAGTGCTAGGAGTGTACAATTCCTAGAAGGAGGTTGGGCCTCTTGTGATGGGATACGAGAACAACCTCCACAAAGGGTACAAGATTAGGGAAGAGGTAGAACAAGCTTACTCCTAGTTCTTATCGCAGCAGTCAGGCTACTATGTGCCTCCGCATGTCGAGGTAAATGAAGCTCCACCAAAGATCGCAGGTCACTGTGAAGGCATCAACCTAAAAACCTTGATCATCGTCGTCCTTATGATCTGGATCATGTATTTGATGCGGTCGTCAGATTGTGTGATCGCCTGTAATACCCTAAACCTTGTACTCATGGTTGGTAACCTCACCAACCGTGCATGCAAGGTGACCGTAAAGGAACTTAGACGAGCTGCCAAAAATTGTGTGTTGCATCAACGAAGCCGAGAAACACGTTTTGTGGCCTACCGTTTAATCCGACTTTTACTTCTCCCCTCATACCGCTAGTAACATTGTTTGCAACCAAACGTAATGCACAACATAGCCGAAGCTTTATTTCTCCTCATACAACATCTAGTGGGCCAAATGGAAAAACACCAAAATTTCTTTGTGAGCAACCAATCACGGCCTTACTCTTAATCGATCTTGTTACACTATCGATCCTTTTGTTGCTAGGCGTGGTCCCAAAAGTTGGTAAGTCATTCTTTGCCAAGTTTCGGTACTAATAGAAGGATCATGAACTGGCCAAAAGAGGCTCTTTCTACTAAAGTCTAGTGGCCATGTGTGTAATATGTAAGCTAGACATACAAGAAAATGGGTGTTCTATAGAGGCCGGAACTCTCAAGAGACAACTACATGCCACTATTTCGCTCATCAATTTATTTTGCAGCTTTAATAAGTAGATCAAACATGGCACTCCCTCTCTTTTTAATTAGTTCGATGTTTTGGCTTTTTTCAAAGTCAAACTTTATAATGTTTGATTAAAAATAGAAGCAAAAATATCAACAACCGTAATACAAATATAATTTTAACACTATAATTTTTAATTGTGAATACTAATATTTTTCTTGAATATTTAGACATTGAAGAAACCTAGAACGCAAACCAATTGTGAATGGAAGGAGTATTGTGTAAACGTGTGCTATCTAATTATAGCTAAAGCAGTTAAATTCAACCTTGATAATATGCTCCTGAAAATGGCATATACTAATATGCTCTAATTTTTCAAGATAATAGTAACAACCCTTTATATCATGCAATAACATATGGTGAAAATTTTGAATTCACCTTCTCATTTCTTTTGTGATTTTTACAAAATAATTTATTATCCCTATATGTGTTTTAAACTTGTTCGGCCGTAGCAACTCACCAGTTTTTTTGCTAGTCCTAAATAAGATAGAATCCTTCTCTATTTCCTCCTAATTGATGTTCCACATAAGCAAACAATGTGACATGGCAATTTTAGATAAGCTCCACGGTGTAGCGTTGTGACCCCTCAAGTCTCAACTGAAGCTTGATACGACCAATACCCAAAAGTCTTCTTGCACACACGCATCGCCGAGCGGGTCATCCGTTTCCTCTCCTCGTATTGCTCTGGTTTAATTGAATTGCCCTTTCTCCATCGACCGGTTCGTCTCCGCCATGCCGAGCGCCACCTCGCCGAGCGGACACAACGGCGCTGGAAGGAGGCAGTGCACGCGCGGGGACCTCCTCACGCTCGTTGCCGCCACCTTGCTCCCGTGACCTACTTCTTCTCGATATGGCACAATGGGCGCAACACCCCAGACAAGATCGTCATCGGCCAGGCCTCTTTCGTTGCCGCCGGCGCCGCATGATGCAGGGGCGACACAGATTATTGTGAATAATCCGGCCCAGATTATCTGTCCTGGGGGATTTTCCTGCATTTCTTTTTCAGCATAGATTGACACAATAGATTTGTAGTTTGATGCATATGAGTCAAACATACCACGAATGCCCTGTACCACTTAACACATTGTTAAAAGATTGCTAATGTTGTTATCTAACATAAAAACTATGATGGTAGAGAAATTCTTTCAGTTGAACAAACGAAAAGAGATGATGAATTGTCTCTAATTCATCACAGAATGTACATTTAGAATCTCCATTCCATCCGGTAGCAAAGTAGCCGGCAAATCATATTCATCGTCCATTTTTATTGTTGGCAGAACCTATTCAGCGTATAGTACGGACACTATCTGGCGCGAATCATAGAGTGAGGTAGTTTTAGGCCTGGCACGTTAGCGAGGCGGTGTTGTTTTTCCTAGTTTTTTCCTGTTTCTTCTGGTTTCTTTAGTTTTTTTTGGTTTTCTACTGGTTTTCTGTTTTTGCTCGCTAGTTTTTAAATAGTTTAAAAAAACATGTAATTTTTTTGATTTTGATTTTCTTTCATGTTTGAAAATTTTCATATTTGCCCATTTTACAAAATTTTAACGTTATTATATTTTGAACATTTTTAATCTCAACATTTTAAAAAATAGATTTCAATTTTTAATTTGATTAATTTTAAATATAAATAAAAAAGGAAAAATAGAAATCTTACCTGTTATTGGGCCGCATTGGTGTGCACCATGAAGCAGCTCCTTCAGGCGGAGTCGAACGGAGACGCCGCTTAAGGCGGAGAATAGGGACTCCTAATGCAATGGTAGCCTTTACCAAATCCACACTACAAAAGCTACAGATACATCACGCCGAGACATACGGTTTGAGCTCTGGATTCAACTCCACTATGGATCCCTAAAGATTCGCAAGAAAAAGTGTGGATCCCTAAATTTATCCTAGATACCGTGAAATTAAATTAGATAGGTTCATTTTCCTATTATTTTCAGGATTGACGTATTATCTGATGATCTGATGACTAATCTAGAGTTGTTGTTTTTTACCTGAATCTAGAGTTGGTTTTATTGCTGGTGGAGGCCTTCTTGAAAAAAAATGCTAGTTTGCTTACTTGGGTTGCAAAATCTCCGCTTCACAAGAGTTTTAAAATCCGCTTAAAAGTTGGCCTACGAAGTGCGCTCGATTTGGATGTTTTCGCTCGTCCCTGCTCCAGTGGGTGCTGCGTGTCACGCCTCTGCACGTGTTGGGAAGCGTGGAAGACACGACGTTTTTTCTTAACTCTCCACTCTACTCCACCCACCACTTATACCCCACCCACCCACCCCATTCGGCATTGTTAGCTACGTGAGTTGTATATGATAGTTTTTCTGGTGATAAGATCGCCATGGTCGAAGTGTGGAACCACCTCACATATTTGCACATAACCAACCACTTCAGTTTTCCTCTCACACTAAGTTAAACCACATATGCAGATAATCAAACAACCGGCCAAATTTGCATAAACCTCAATGTGAGCATCCAAACCAAATGCAAAAACAGGTTCTTTATGTAGCTTTTGTGAGGACAAACCAGAAAGAAAGATGCGCGAGCAACCAGATCCCTGGTGTATCTCCCAATGTATATCTGGTGTATAGTGATATACATGGAAATATATCCAACCAAATGTCACCATCTTCTACTAAAAAAGGAAAATCTCTACCCACACACGCAAAATGCTCAACACAAGCACGTTTATTCACATGCACTGAGCCATGGCATTTTCTTTTTCGAATTCTCTTGAACCATGACATGAAGACCATAAGTACACGTCATTATCAATATCTAATTTGTTGAGTATGGTCATCCTGGGTTACCCGTTCCTAACACGCGTCTCATGTCTCAACTGAAGCCTACGTCACGTAATTAAGACATTCGGTGCTTTACTTATTTCGTCGCGTCACGCCCGATACGACCAATACCCGAAAGTCTTCTTGCACACGCGCATCGCCGAACGAGCCATCCGTTTCCTCTCCTCGTATCGCCCTGTTTTAATCCCACTTTCTCCATCGACCGGCCCGCCTCCGCCATGCCGAGCGCCACCTCGCCGAGCGGCCGCGCCGGCGCCGGCGCCGGAAGGAGGTGGTGCGCGCGCGGGGACCTCCTCACGCTCGCCGTCGCCGCCTTGCTCTGCTCCGCGACCTACTGCTTCTCGATATGGCACAACGGGCGCAACGCGCCGGACAAGATCGTCATCATCGGCCAGGCCTCGTTCGTCGCCGCCGGCGCCGCTCGGTGCGTGGGCGACGCGGACGCCGTCGAGCTCGACTTCGAGGCGCACCACACCGCGGAGAGGGCCGGGCTCTCCGTGTCGTCGTCTTCGACGGCGCCGCCGGCGACGGTTGCAGGTCGGCGGGCATTGCGCTCGGCGGCGGAGCCCGTGGACACGGTGCGCGGCGGCGCGGTGAACGGCGACGGGTGGGCGCGCCTCGACGGCGGCAAGCTCCGGTTCACATACGATGGCGCCGCGCGCGTGTAGGCCGGCCGGCGCCATCTTCCGGCTAGCGACGGCGTCGTCCCGTTGTAGCGGTTCTCGGAGACGTGGTTGTCAGTTTCATTTGGAAGTTAGTGAGTTACTCAATTCTAGTCCATTTCTGTCCAATTTCGTATGGATGTAAAATGATTCGAGGAGATTTTCGCAAAATATGAGCGACGTGATTGGGACTGGTTGGAGGTTTAGGTGATCTTGCGGATATTTATTTTGTTTGTCTCGTACTCTCATCGGTATATTCGGACGGCAGCCTTGCGCTTTAGTGGGCGACCAAATCAAGAAAGGGCAGCGGGCAACCACATCCACTGAGGTCGTCAACCAAAATGGTTGACCTCGCATTAGCTTTCCGCCGTGTAATTAATGGAGAAACAACCACAGAAATTTGCAATAGTCTTCACAAAAGAAAGATGTCATTTTCGTTTGGGTTGATGTGGTGACTGCCACATTGATAATGCTGGTGTTCGTGTATGTAGCTTGATGTTTACCTGTGTAAATAGACATGTGGTACTGTACTAAGGACGTCTGGTCAAGAAAGAAATCTCTACCGCCAGATCCTTTTGGGATCGATATGTGCACAAACTTTCAAATAAAAAATATTCGCATGTTCTATAAAATCTTGAAATGAAATCGCACACATATTTTAAGTAGAATATACCCATACAATTTTTCTAAGATAATATGACCATTTAATTTGCTGTTTTTTAAAGGTAAAATTTAAATTCCAAGAATCATGTAAGTTTTGGAACTTGGTCTAAGTACGTGCATGTATCCCAAGATCTTGCAGACTTTTTTTTTGAACGGGGAAGGTGTCTCAAGGACCCCGATGCTGCACTCAATTAAACGTTGGTGGGAACATTTTAGAAGGAGGACTCTCAAAAGAAAATAAAATTAGAGCATAATAGCACAAAGGACCCTAAAACGAAAAACAGAAACGCCATCAAGTTTGTGGTCCTATCCACCTGGATTGAGCCCCCATCATCGGTCGCCTTGACTCTGTCGGGGATGCACCACTTGGCGGTGAGAAAACACATAGCGCCGATGAGAAACGTTTGAAAGGGCCTCCAACTTGAAGGTTGCAGGCATAATGGTGTCTGGAGGGGCCGCCACTTCGGTCACAGATCACGGCAGCGGACATGGCCACTGTATGGTTCACTCGAGCTTGCAGGAGGAACCATCCCCACCACCCTCGAGATGCATAGCTTGATGTACCACTGCTCTTCATCCCCTCGCCTCCACGACTGGCCGGAAGAAGCGTCACAACACCTCGAGTCCACCACGAGAGGTGGTCACGAGCAACGACTTTATTGAATGAGACAATGTACTTCCCTCGTCCTTGGCTCCAACCTCTAGAGCAGAAGAAAGAGAGAGTAATCCTACTTGGCTCTGGATCTGGTCGGACAGATCCAACGTCCCGCTCCGAGCTACTAGCATCAAACCAAACACCGACATCAAGCCAAAAACAATATTGCTACTATGTACACACCGAGCATCTCACCCCTCTCTGCTCCATGCAGCGTGCAGCGGCACCACCAGAGATGAACTAGCGGAGAGCTCGGGGACAATCCTGTGGTAGCATGGGATGATCGACACTTTAGTTTTTGTTATTGATTTACGCATCACGCATTAACTAATATTTATGGGGCTGGAGACTTCGCTAAAGCATGCACATAAATAGATGAATGAGAGATTACAAGGCAAGGAGATACAGATCTGGGGGTTGACTCAGAACTTGTACATAGGTCAGCTCACTAATGCTTAATAACCAAGAAATAGTCAATCAAGAGATATGCACTGTAGTTTGTGATTTGATGTTACTGTTTAGATTTTCTCTCTGAGAAAGATTTCTTTTAATGGATCTCCTCTTGTTCCTCAATCTTCGGAGAATGCGGCGTTGGATTAGAGAAAGTTCTCTGTTCCGAACATTTCCTGGAAGTAGAGGCGATTCTTAGACCTCGGGTGAGCAGAGAGAAAGAAAGGGAAGAAGTGAGCCCCTCCTTGTACTTTTAATGGGCAACCAAATCAAGAAAGGGTGATTGGGAGTCGTCAACCAAAAGAGTTGACCTCACATTTGCATTCTGTCGTTTAACAATGAGAAACAACCACACCAATTTGCAAGTACGAAAAAATAAATGTCCTTTTCGTTTGAGTTGGTGTGGTCATTGACTCATTGCTAATGCTGGTGTCCATGTAGATTTGATGTTTACCTATGAAAATAGACAAGCGGTACTAAGGACGGTTGGTCAAGAAAGTAATCCTGACACGTGCACGTACTTTCAAGATCTTGGTAAATGTTTATTTGTATAAGTTTTGTGAAATCTTGAAAAACGATCGCACATAGATATTAAGTTGGAATATACCCATACAGATTTTGTGATATATTATGGCCATTTAATTTGCTATGTTTTACAAAATAAAAAGTAAAATTAAATTCTGTTTGTAAGGTAAGTTTTGGAACTTGGTCGAAGGGCGCCAGTTTGACACCAGTTTAGCATATGTTGCAGGACACTTGTCCACCAAATCATGAATATGCGATTAAGAGAGTAGGCGTGACCGGGTTCTGAAATCCGCTTTAGTTTACCTACGGCTAGAACCTGCATGTCCATGTTACCACGACCAGTTGCAATTGCTTCAGAAGGCAAGCAAGCTTTATGCTGGTTTGGATCCTCTTTTCTCGGTGGAACACCTTGTTGCGCATACTTTTAGTTTTTTACCAACCAGCAACAACATGATATTGGGATTTTCATCATAATGGTCGAAGTAGCTGTTTTATGTGGCCAGGTAGCATCTTCGCTCATAGAATTATATATGTGTATTATTCTCACACTTACTGGTGGCTCAATGTTCTCCGTAGAAAAGAATACACATTTCAAATGCTACGGAGGTGGCGTTTTGGCTCATAGGAGCAAATGCTCCCATTATATAAAATACTTAAAAATTAATTTTAAAAATGCTAAAAAATTGACATAATTTTTTTGGTGTACATTGTGACATTCTATGTTCATACACAAGTTTTCGTGGAAAAATAATATTTTGTGTGGTGTGTACAAAAAAGACAAAAACTGTGCTGTACGTAGTCGTGTTACATCGTCAAAATTTGTCTCTTTTACATGAGTCACATAATTTTTTTTCTTTTTTTGAAAATTTGTGTATCAACATAAAATGTCTAGATGTACATGTAAAAAATTTAGTTTAGAATTTTTTGACACTTAAAAATGTGGATTCACAAAATGAGAGCAAATACTCCTATGAGTCAAAGTGCATTTCCCCAAATGCTACATCTTATGATAATATATATAGGCTTCTTGTTTCCCCGCTCACCCTGTTTTTGTTTTGTTTCGTTGCTCATATCCCCAACTCTCATAACTTCCAACGGCAAGGTTAGTTTTTGTCGAGGGCATATTATTGCATTAGAAAGGGATAGTGAAACTTAAATATGGCATGTGTATTCATGTCAATTCTCACTTGTCTTAAGGCAATGATATCACTTGGCGGCTCGTTTCGCTTCCATCATTGTGTCTCCTCACTCATGTTGTCTCGTGTGTGCATCTACCTTATCAAGGGGAATTTCTTACACAAAGATAACCGAGCAGAGCAAATTGAGCCATGTAAGTTTTTTTAGGAGGCTAACCAAATATGTACCGTTTGAGCTTGTTTTTTTTCTCTTGAACATTCAAACTTGGCTGGTTTGTAGGCCTAACTTATCTATACCTAATAATAAAGGAGCTAAGGTTTCTGCCAAAATTTTCGTCCAACTTTTTTTTGGACCGTTTTGCCCTCCCACCGAAATACATAATACAGCCAAATACCATAATACCTGTTCGTGTGTCGTTCATCCTCCCAAATCCCCAATCTAGGTCATGCCCGAGCTCTCTATTGAGAGCCTCCCATCGATGCAAACTCGTCGATCTGTGGCCGCCGGCGACCTCCTCCTCTTGTGGCCGGTGGAACAGAACCGCGGCGCAATAGGCAAGGGCCGAGCGTGGAGGAGATCCGGGCTTGGCCCTTGAGGTCGTGGGCGGCTCTGGGAGCGGCCGGCTTCGGTCCGAGACAGACGAGGATGAGGAGCACGGGTACGCGGTGGAGGAGTTCGAGGAGGATGCTGCTGGCGGCGGCGGGCGGGGAGGAACTAGGAAGTAGAGGCTAACGTCGGACGGTCGTGGAGCAGCGGAGTGGTTGTCAGGGATTCAGAGCTCCGGGGGATCTTTGGATGGAGGCAGAGCTCCGGAGGGACAAGCAGTGGGAGAGAAGGGAGATCCTCGACTCGACGCCACCATACGCGTGGAACTGGGCCGCGAGCTACCCCTGCCTTTGTCGCTGCCAAGTGCCCACAAGGAGAGTGGAGTCCGGGGCGCGTGATGGTGGCAAAAGTGTCCACTTTGAGGTATCTGCCCGGAGAGTCCGGCAATCGTTAAGCAGGGACCTCCGTACCCAATCAGTTACATAGATCTTGTGCATTCGTCACTTGCAGAATTCTGCCTCAGTAAGCTCATACCTGGAAGTCAGAGAAGGGGAGCTGCGGAAAATGTTACTACCGTCTGACTGAAATCTCTGTGGTCTTTTATTGGCAGGTAGCTATCCATTTGAGCCCCCGAAGATGCAGTTCATCACCAAAGTATGGTATGCAAGCTTTCCTTCTCCCTGTGGGTTGTTGTTTGTATTTCCCATATACCTTTGTTCCTCATATGTAGGGATCCATTGTTTGTATTTCTGTTTGTAGGGATCCATTACTGTAGGACATTGTAGATCAAATGAATGCAGCAAGTACAAAAAAATCTGCTGTTTCAGTATTGGTATAGTCTAACGAGTTTACTCTCCAAATGGGGGAGAGCCATCCAGTTTTAAAATGTATGTAATGTTACCTACCCAAATGTTCTTATATTCTTGAGGTATTGCAGTGAGTTGAGTGATGCTTCCTGACTGATTAGTACAATTTACTTGTCTGCAACACTGATTTCTGCTCCAACCTATGTTGAAGGCACCCAAACATTAGCAGCCAAAATGGAGCAATTTGCTTGGACATACTGAAAGATCAGTGGAGCCCAGCCCTTACCTTGAAGACGGCGTTGCTATCCCTTCAAGCTCTGCTTTCTGCTCCTGCCCCTGATGCCTCAGGATGCTGTTGTTGCGCAACAGGTCTGATTTTTCCTCTTTATTATTTAGTTCCATGTTTTAGCACACCACTTCTGCGCTGGGAGCTACTTGTGCATCGTGAGCTATATTTACATTTCCTCTTCCTGGGGTAATTTCTTTAAATTCAGATGTGTATTTGTGTAGAACTGCCATGTGTTACCTATTGTAGAATTGTACCAGAGTGTTGCAGTACTGTAAATATGTTCTTTTATTTGTACTGTAGCATCCGCCGCTGCCGCCCCGCCGCGACTAACTGGCATCCACACGGCAGGTCCATGCGAGGGCTCTCACAGCCGGGGTGTTCTCGGACGTGTACATCTGTATTGATTTCGTCATGCTGTGTGTGGACTGTAGAGTTGCGCCGAAGATGTTCGATTTTATGCCGCTGAGATATTTGACGTGGAATGATCTGCTGGACAGCGGTATGAAGTCTGATTGAACAGAATCATTTGTATGATCGGCTATGTGATTGGGCCTAACGAGTTCACCATCGCCATTGTTCCAAATGGTTTTGGTTTAATGGTCTCTGGAGTCTGGAGGATTACTTTCTATGCAATTCTTTGCTAAATGTGAATGGGGGATGTGGTCACGTTGACTTGCCTAAGAAGAATCAAAGAATCTCTTCGATGCTATGCTAGAGAATGATGGTGTATCGTTGACTGCTGTGATTTCTTTGTTCATCCCGTATCGAAACTAATGTAGTGCCACTTCATCTATGTAAATTGTGCTGCTTGTGTAACCATACATTGCATCCAGTTTTTTTTTTTACTTTGTTTTCTATATGAGCTGAATCCTAAATAATAAATCTTGTGCAAGAACAAGGATTGTATTATTTGTGGAGTAATTTTAACCTATTTTTACGTTCTTTATCAGCTAGGTGATTGCAGGGACCTTTGGATATAAAACTAAATTTCTGTGTCGTTTACCCAACATTTCCGAAAATTAGTAGTAAGGTTAGAACACATCCAAGATAAGGAAGTCGGGCCTCAAGTTCAGAGGAGCAAAGATATGTTTGATGACTTGGTGGAATCGCTCAAAGCGCATGGTTGGCTATCTGTTCGAGAGTGTGGCGCAATACTAACTGCTGCATTTTTTAAATCCAGATGTCACTAAATCCTTACTTTTGTCCATTTTTTCATCCATATAGCAAAATGGAAAATATTGCAGTCTCACTTCTATTTCTACTCTTTCTAGAAATTTCTTTTTATTGATAATGTAATTTTTTATCAAAGAAAATAGAATAAAAATAATAATTATGAAGAATGGGTGAAATGAGGCTAGGGTTGCGTGGGCTGGTCGAATTTGAGGCAAAATATAGGTTGCGCTATAATTGATTATTTTTCTATCCCGGTGCAACGCACGGGCACTTTTGCTATAAGTTATAATGCAAACACTTAGCCGGTCTCAACTTTTTGGTTGCTGAACAGATGAACACCAATAGGTGGTCGTCCCATATTACTTGCCGCCATATTTTTCTTTGTTGGCAACTTGACATGTCAATTGGCTAACAAGCAAATGCCAGCTAATGTTGAAAAATGTTTAATAAGATTTCCAAAAGTTAATAGACGCTCCTTTTTAGATCAGCCAGCCCAATTAAATACCGAAGCCATTAGGAGGCCTCAAAAGCCAAACGTTGCCATCAGATTGCAAAGTACTTCATGGAGTAGTTGAACTACGGCAGTGCGCTTCAAAGTTCGAATTCCTTCGTGGCAAAGGGTAAATTCCAACAAATGAGCTGTTCAAGTCTTTATACCAATCCAAATGCGACGCAGGGACCAAGGTACTCGCAACTGAACCTGTTCACCATTTCCAGAAAAGCATCAACTCGAAGCCGGATTTTTTTAAAGCCGAACTGGCATTCACAGTTTTTTATTTTCAAGCAGAATTCTCGACTTCATGTGGGCTGACATAGATAGAGATATATGGACGAGGCAGCAACATGCCAACATGGCGTTGGCGGGCCGTAGCGCGCGATCCATGCAAGTTGGCTGCGCGAGATATAAAAGTGCACCGCGCATATCCTGAACAATCGCGGGCCTGGTCAGCCCGTTCCGCTGACGCGAGCGCGAATATACAGATCCATCCCTGAATTTCTCGTTTCGTTCCCAGCCAAGTCCCCCTCCTCCTCTCTCGCCCCCGGCCATCATCCTCCTCCTCCTCTAGGGTTCAACCCCATGGACATCGACGACGAGCTCCCAACCGCCCCCGCGCCCGCGGGCGGCGGGGAGCCCTCCCAGGCGCTGCTGTCCGGCGACCAGTTCGACGTCGAGGTGTACGCCGCGCAGTACTCGGGCCGCACGCGCGTGGCGCGGCTCCTCTTCATCGCGGGCAAGTGCGAGTCGGAGCAGACGCGGCTGGACGCGCTCCGCCTGGCCTACGAAGGGTCCCTCAAGGGCGAGGACACGGCCCTCCACCGCGACGTCGTCGCCAACATCGCCGGCCGCCTCGGCCCCCGCTACGCCGTCGACCAGGCCTGGTCCGACGCCGTCGAGCGCCGCTCCTTCGTGCGCAAGGACAAACTCGACAGCGAGCTCAGCGGCTACAAGGTGCCCAAACCCTAAACCTGACCCCCTCCCCCTTCTGTTCGGATTGCCCCTGGTTGCCACTCCTGCTGGACGCAGTGACCAACGACTTCGCCTGAAATTACTTACCTACCCGCAGGCTAACATGGTCAAGGAGAGCATCCGGATGGGCTACAACGACATCGGCGATTTCCACTACGCGCACGGCCACCTCTCCGAGGCGCTCAAGAGCTACATCAGGACCCGCGACTACTGCACCACCTCCAAGCATGTCGTCCAGATGTGTCTGAATGTGATTCTGGTCAGCGTTGAGCTGGGCCAGTTTATGCACGTCTCCAATTACGTCAGCAAGGCCGAGCAGACCCCAGATGATTTGGATCCCGTTATCCTCGCCAAGTTGCGGGCTGCTGCTGGATTAGCCTACCTGGAAACAAACAAGTACAAGCTTGCTGCCCGGAAGGTTAGTCCTTTCGCTGCTAACTGTAGGATTCTGCACTTGCTAAATCGGACTATATTAGAGATTCATGAGGCATGATCAATAAATCTGTTGGGTAGCGTTCTCTGTATTGGCTTCAGTAACTGGTGCATTTAAAATTGTAACTATCAGAGATTCTGGCATCTGCATATTGTTGTAACCAGCGAATGAGACCCAATGAAGGCATCCAGTAATCTTATTAATCTACCATACCTGTTACGCTTCTCAGTTTGTTTACTCCTGTGTCACTTGTTGAGTCTAGTTCCAGGAAGTGTTGGGTAATTTATGTACAAAACTGAGTAAACATGGGTCTCATCATCATTCCTCCCAACAAAACTTTGTTTTCTATTAGATATATCCATTTATACTATCGGCTAGAACCGCATACCATGTGTTATTATTCTTAGGTTCAACTATTTATTTCAGATTCTTAGGCCATGTTCAATTCAAAGTACTTAGTAGGGTGCTTACAAAAAAACAAGCATTTTCTTAGGCACTAGTGCTTATTTGTACACGAGAGGTGCCTAGTTAGGCATCTGCCTAATGTAAATAAGCACCTGTGCTTAAATAAAACGGCATATTTTTCTATGCACCCACCTAAGCATATTGCATTGTATATGCTCCTATTGGGGATGCTTGATAAGTGTCATATACTTGTTAAATTGCCTGCTAACATCGAAAGCATTGCCCCTTCTGTAGTTTATAGAGACAGGATTGGAGCTAAGGAACAACTATTCTGAAGTCATTTCTCCACAAGATGTTGCTGTCTATGGAGCACTATGTGCGCTTGCTTCTTTTGATCGCTCAGAACTGAAGGTGCGTCCTTGCTTCAACTATCTCTTCCCTCCCCATGGCATGTTTTGGGTTTATCGATCTGTCTAAACCAGATTAATTTCCTCATTTGTTACAGAGCAAAGTTATTGACAACTACAATTTCCGCAATTTTCTGGAGCTGGTGCCTGAAGTAAGGGAGCTGGTAAATGATTTTTATGCAAGGTAGCTCTCATAGGCCTTATTGAACTGCATCTTTGCTGTGGGATGTATTTCTATTCGATCCATTGGTCATATAGCAATGATTATTATGGTCAATATGGTAAGCATTCTCGTATTCCGGATAACACACGGGGACCTTTGAGTAAATTTAAACTGTACAAAGTACATTTGAAAGAATGATAACGTACAAAAAAGATAACAACCGGCATATAGAATGTGAGCAGTTGCTTATGAGTCTTGTTTTACTTATAGGGGGTTGCAATGTCAACAGTAGAGTAATTTATAGGTTATTAATTGTTTTTTATACATTAAGTCTATAAGTTGGTCCAAAATATTTATATAATTTAAATAGGGCAAAGGGTGGTACTCTAAATTTGTGCTCCGTTTCTTATTTGGCTCATGTAACATTTTGAAGGAATCACACGTTTGTGTCGTGTTTAAGGGAATTCCAAAATAATTGATAACTGATTTGAGGCTTCCTAATTAGTCACGATGTGATGTGCATCATTGGAGCAACGTGGGGTGTTATATTTAGGCACTTGGATAGCCGGATCCTCTGGTTCGGACAACTCTTTTGTACAGTACATATTAGTGGAGATTCATGTTCTACGAAAAAGCCATCAACAATTTGTGAAGCTGATTTTGATAGTGACGATGTTGCATTGTTTGTCAGCGTGTTCTGAGATTTTTTTATTTCCTAATTAGTCACGATGTGATGTGCATCATTGGAGCAACGTGGGGTATTATATTTAGGCACTTGGATAGCCGGGTCCTCTGGTCTGAAAACTCTTTTTTACAGTACATATTAGTGGTGATTCATATTCTACGATGTTTTAAGCCATCAGCAATTTGTGAAGCTGATTTTAATAGTGATGATGTTGCATGGTTTGTGAGCGTGTTCTGGGATTTTTTTATTTCCTTTTGACTTATCATCTGATGTTTTGTAAATTAATTAATCTTAAGAGACCACATACTGCAGTTTGTGAGCCTTTGTGAGTTATGATGATACCATAATGTGGATATCTCTGTCACCAGATATTTTACCCTTGGCACTGTTCATGAAATAGCTTTTTAGAATTGATCATGAGTTAGGGTAATGAAATTACAAACAATGTCTGAATTAACAAGGCCTTAGGCATTTTCATTGTTCTCTAAGAAATAATTTCCTTCTAATGTCTATTTATTCACTTGCATTCTTGCATTCTAGTCAATTTGTTATGAGCAATGCTGGCAACAAACTTTCTACTATAAGATGTTATTTCATAGTTGTCCAGTACATTAAGAATTCCTTTGTGTGTATTTCCTTCGTTCCATATTAACTGTCACAGATACGCATGTATCTAGGCATGGCGCAACAGTTCATATGGAACCGAGGTAGTATTTTTTAGATGCATATGTATGTCTTTCATGCTACTAGATTGTGCATTTTGTTTTCTGTTTTCTTTCATAAACAGCCAATCTTTGTTCTTTGTACCTGTTTATTATTAGCTAATCACAAGATTTTTCATATCAGTCGCTATGGCTCATGTCTGGGGTATCTTGAGAAGCTGAAGTCAAACCTGCTGCTGGATATACATTTGCATGAACATTTAGAAGTTCTGTACAAGGACATTCGCCACAAAGCTATCATACAGTACACATTCCCATTTATATCTGTTGATCTCAACACAATGGCTGTCGCCTTCAAGACCACTGTGTCCTTTTTAGAGAAAGAGTTGGCTGCGCTTATCACTGATAACAAAATACAGGTACCTAACAAAGATGCTTTACATCACATGTATTGGAAGACATGCCAAATTGCTGAGCTTCTTCTTTCCTAAATTTATGCAGGCTCGTATAGACTCGCATAACAAGATTCTGTATGCAAACCATGCTGATCAGAGAAATGGAACTTTCCAGCGTGCATTGCAGACTGGCAATGAGTTTGAGAGAGATGTCAAGTTCATGCTTCTGAGGGCGAACCTTCTCAAACACGAGTACAACCAGAAGGCAGCAGAAAAGAGGGTGTGAGAGAAGTTCTACAGAGTGCTGTAGTTACCGCAGATACGTGTGAAGAGCAATTTTACTTGATTTGGATCTGAGGTGCACTGAGAGATTTTTGTGATGACTGATGATGTGTGCCATGGTCAAATGTTTAAGCGTTTCGTTTCATGATTCTCACATTGAATCGGAGATGGTAGATATATTGCATTCTCGAAGCTGTAGCTGCTGGATTACGCTGCTTACATAAGTATGTTTTTTGAGTATGAAAAGATGCTATATGTTCCATCATGCACGATTTTAGCGAAGATGATCCTACAGCAGCTTGTTGTCCATTTGTACATCAGTCTACTGACTTCTTTTGGAGGCTTTTTTTTAACAGTTGCAGACTGTTTTTCTGATTTGCTCCGGCGACTTGGACTAATATTTGTTTTGGCAATGTCTGATGTGTGCCTTCCTTTGGATCGACTGCAGTAGGGCTCATAATAATACAGCAAAATTTAGAATGCTCATTCGGAAGACCACTATGCCCTGTGTTTCTGTTCTCAAATACGTGGGAAAAGTGTTTGCTTTTTATAATTCCTGACCGGCTGCCATTGATCTCTTTAGTGGATCTCGATTATAATATCGTATGAGATCTTCAGAAGTACCATGTTTCATATAGTTAGTAATTATGCAAATTGATCGTCACTGATGAAGATTGGACATTGTTTTGTTAGGATGTGAGCGTGGTTGTGTGCTGTTAGCCTATTTGCGGTGAGATGAAAGTGCAATCTTTTCTACCAGATCTTCACTACCAAGTTTCAGTGTTACTAGATCCTTTAAAGGTTACTCATTTGGTCATGCCTATGGAAAAAAATAATTTTCACTTTCTTGTCCATGGTAGAAAGTGTTTTTGATGGCGAATCATGACTAGTTGTTAGAAATGGCAAACTGGTTGTATATTCCACGAGTTGGTGAGGCATCATAGATTGTCTTTGGACTTGTTTGGAGGTCTGCTCAAGTACTTAGGTAAAATGTCATCCTCAAAAGGTGGTTTCCCATCAATCTGTTGAGAACTTATGCTGTTCCTGTACTATGAAGATGATGATTTTCTCAATTGATGGGAGGACAGCATGGACTGACAAAATTTAAACTCGTACCTTACGTCCATATTCAGTACCTGCAATATCGAACTTTACAAGTGCCGTTGAATTATCCAGGGACTACGTCTTGCCAGCTACTTTGGTACTTGCTTCTGATTTCCAAAAGAATAGTATCGAAGGACTTCCAGTAGCCGTTGGAAATGAATTTTTCCTTCTAGGGCATATTCATACATATATGATAGTACTAATACAATTGTTAGATTAATTTATGTTGAGATCCAGAATGGACTGCGATGAACTTTTTTTTTCCATTGCACTGCTCATGAGAGGAATGCCTGAGATCAAGCGAGATCATCAGTAGAACATGATACCATATGTTATGCGATTGCTAGAGGTTCTTATTTGAAGTATAGTTCATCATATGATAGAGATCTTAGGATCTGAACTCGTTAGACAGAATCAATTTAGGGCATTATGAAACGAATGCAGTTTTTTGGGAGTATTATCATTGCACCTTCTTCGGTAGCATGTGAATAAAATGAAAAATATATCCATATGCTATTACTCCCTCCACCCCATATTTGGAGTACATATTTGGAGTTAGGTGCTCTCAAATAGTTTTCTGCCTTTATGATTGTTTTAGGCTGCTGTGCTGCGAGTCTAGTACTCTAGTTACACACCTAATATTATGACAAGATTATTTTGTTAGGGCTCTAAAATGTTTCTACAGGTATTTAGGCTCGCAATTAAATTGGAATATTTTACCTGCCTAATAGTTTGATAAGATTATTTTGTTCTGACTCTAAAATGTTGCTTTAGTACTCCCTCCACCCCATAGGTATTGAGGCTTGCAATGAACAAGAAACGATAAAATAAGCTAAGCTTCTGGTAGCTAGAAGCTTTGATTCTTTTAATTTCACTCAATCGTTTATAATTGTTCTGAACTAATCTAATTTTTTATTAAGTTCTTAATTTTAGAGGCATTATTTATTGTCTCATTAAAAAATGCTGTTTGGTATGGTGCTAAGAATTGGCATGGTTGCATTTGGCATGTGTTTTACTAAGATTCCCTTGCCATAGCAAAATATTACAAAATTCCATGACCAAATATTGGCATGTCTTAATAGGGGAAATTGGCACCAGCCAAAAACACAGATTATTGTTGGGTGCCTAAGCATAAAACAGGTGGTAAATACTCCCTCATCTAAAACCACGACAAGAATTATGGGACGGAGGGAGTACTAAATTGCAATTGGCCCTTTTAATCTTTTTCTTTGCATAAGTATGTTCTGAACATTTCTCGTGCAACTGTCTGATGCCAAACTGTGTTGGCTATGAACTGTTGTTTCTGGCACTAAAGCTGTATTTCAACCCATTCTCATGACAATAGCTGTTTGGTTGTAACATGTACATTTAGCGGCAAAGAAGTTGAGTACAACTCACTGGGCTGATAATTAGAAACTTCTCTGTATGCGAATATATTTTTGGTTTCTCCGTGGTGAAGGATATATTTTTGGTTCTATTACTTCGAGTACACAGATATATGTTTTGATTGGTCTTCCTTGCTATAATTTTTTTCAGTTTCTTGTGTTAAACTCGCATGTGCATGTTTCCTCATGTAGCTCTTTCTTGTTCCAGAATAAAGGGCCAGAGACTGAAGAAGTTTCTCATGAGAAAGTGAATTTCACAGAGGAGCTTTTGAGCAGTACATCTTTTGCACGGCAATTAGCAGATCAGATGACTCTAGCAAAGGCCTATGTTATCCTTGCGAAAGAGCATGGCAACCTTCAGCTTGCATGGGAGCTTAGTTCCCAAATAAGGAATTGTCAACGATTGCTGTCTGAAGGGGCTGTTAGTGGGAGAGCCATCACTCAGGAAGAAGCCCATCCTATAATAACCCGGCTAGCACGGTTAATATACAAATCACAGGACTCTCATTATGATATCAGTACAACTATAGTAACACTGAAGAGCCATGCCTTGCACTAGAGGAGCGTGCAAAGGCAGCAGTTGTTCAGACTGCCGAGTTTGGTCAGATAGCTGCAGAATCTCTCCCCAAGAATCTGCATTGTTTAACGGTGAAGCTGACAGAAGAGTGGCTTCAGAACCCAGAACTGAGGAGTCGTTCAGAGGAGCATAGGAATTCCACACGGTTGGTAGACAATAATCTGTATCACTTCAGTATATTCTCGGATAATGTGCTCGCCACTTCAGTTGTTGTCAATTCTACAGTTTCAAATGCGAACCACCCTCAGCAACTTGTGTTTCATGTAGTCACGAACAGGATAAATTTTGGTGATATGTCAACCTGGTTCCTGGTAAATGACTTCAAAGGGTGTACTGTTGAAGTCCGCTGCATAGATGAGTTCTCATGGTTGAATGCTGCTTCTTCCCCTCTGGTCAGGCGACTATCAGAGATGGAAACCAAGGGTTACTACAACTCTGGTGGCTCGAAAACTCCAGAAAGAGAAATACTTCAACTTGTTTTCTGAATGCGTGTTCCTCTCCAAAACGAGGGAAGTTTCTGTGCACCAATTCTGGAAGGTTTCCTACGCCCGTGTATCATTTCTGAATGTGTGTATCCTTTCCTTATTGCCAGCAGCCAGAATGTTCAATATGCCAGGGATTATATTAGGCCTTTAATTTTACCGTCCGAATCAGACTCTCTCTGTCGTTTGCTAATGGACATTTTGATAAATTCAGCACCCAATTGCCTCGGCAAAACAGGATGTATAGTATAATAGTATTCATTCTATACTACAACAGCACCTGAGTTACAAGGGAAAATACTGGACAACTCTAAACCTATGTATGCAGCGAAATCCAGAGCTTAACTGAAACTGAATGCTACTGGATTTAGCCTGATAAACTCCTAAATCAAAGTTTTCGGCTGAAAACTTGGATTAACTTTGGCTGACGATCTCGCAACTCTCAGTGCGCCTTCATGAAGAGGAACGGGATCGGCAGCTGGGATGGGTCCGGCGACAGGGAGAAGGTCGGCCCTGCGTACTGCTGTGTCTCCAGCTCCAAGACATCGTCAGCTTCATCAGTCGGCGCCTTCGCCTTCTTCTCGAACCGGTCGGCCGAGGGCGCACGGCTCGCCGCTCTTTTACTCCCGTTCCAGCCGTCCCTCCACGTCGGGCGGCTCGCGCGCTCGACGCCCGAGGTCGACGTGCCGGCGCGGCCGAGCAGCTTGTCCTCCACCCAGCTTGAGCCCAGGGAGGCTCGGACGGGCATTTTGCTAGGGTTTCGTTCAGCTGATTCGCCGCCGCCGACTTTGCTCTCTTGGCTTCGATCCGACGAGACGCCGCCGCCGGCGAGCTTATCCTTGATCCAGCTCTCACTCAAGGTCGCGCGGCCGGCACGCTTCTTGGATACGTACGACGTCGGAGGTGGCGTCAGGCCGATGCAGCTCATCGGGGTAGGCAGCAGCGGCGGAAGACCGCCGGCGACCACGAGCCCAGCCATTGCTACAAAAATCAGGCAAAATCAAGAAATTAAATCGAATCTAAACCCTAACCCTAATAACCCTAAACAAGAACGAGATCGAAATTGAGGGATCTAGAACGCGGACTGGAACTGGAAATCGAGAGAGAGAGAGATCGAAAAAGCTTATCGCAAGAAATTAAATCGAATCTAAACCGTAACCCTAAACAAGAATTGAGATCGAAATTGCGAGATCTAGAACGAGAAATGAAACTGGAAATCGAAAGAGAGATCGGAGATGCTTATCGCGGTCGTGGCTCAGGGAATGAATGAAACGCGCGCGGGAAGAGAGACGAGAGCCGAAAGGAGGGAGACAGGTTTCTTTTTCTTTGCGGGAGAAAAAGGAGGGAGACAGGTTGCGGTACAGGTATCGTATTTATGATATTAGCGAACCGACTACTGGTATTCCAACACTTGTACAGCTATTTGACAGATCGGAAATACAGAAGTGCAGGCCGCGTACAAGCTTTGATGGGCCGAGCTACCCCGCATCGGAACTAAAAAGGATTAGACATTAGAGCATTCCTGCCGGTCTACCAATGCTCACGTGATTTTGTCACTTGGCCGGCCCAACAGGTTCTCGACGCTGCTTTTTCACCCCTCCTTCAGCTTAGAAGAACGAGAATGAATCTAGAAATCGAAACAGTGATCGAAAACCTTATCTGGATTCATCGCGGCCGGAAAATCTGCATCGCGTGTACGGATGAGATACGGGCATACAGTACTGGCAATTTTAGCAGTCTAACCAGATTATCTGGATAGATATTGTAAAAGAGATATAGTTGTTGGAACAATGGGTTATTTTTTGAGATGTTAGGGCATCTCGAACGGGATTTTGGATGTCTAAATTATCCGCGCGCGTTCGTTTGCGTCGCCTCGTGGACGCGAAAATGATCATGCATCCGTTTGCGTTTGGGGTGTCTCCAGCGGGCCGACACATTTTAGCCGCGGATTATTTGTTTTCTGAAATTGTTGACTGCCAAAACCCACCGGCGGGCAGCGGCCTTGTCAACACCGTAGAGCCGGGAAGAGCCTAGAGCTGCGGCTGGCTGAGACCCCTCCGAGCGACGGCCCGCAATGCTCTTCTGGTCACACGCGGCGATGCGAAGTGCAAGGGCGTGCCACCCGACCTATACCCGGCCGGGAAGGTGATGGGGATGCCTCGCTTAGTTTCTCGCAGGGCATACATGTAAACGTTAAATACGAGCCTCGATCGGCTCTCGAGTTATCCCGTGAATCGGCTCAAAGAGCCGATCCACCCATGATTCGTACGGGCGCACGAATACCGGTGGTCCTGCTTGATCAAGATAGAGCTAATTAGATCTACGACGATTTAGGGTTTTCACCGCATAATCGGATCATCCTACTCCAGGTTGGGCCTCGCGGCCACGCACGGTGCTCGTAAGCCGATCCTAAACAAGGCCTAAAAACCAACATGAAGTTGATCCTCGGAACATCCTGTTTAGGACTTGCGAACGCCACCCTACGCGCCACTGGATCCTCCCCCCCTTTGTAAGGCCTAACTATTGCAGATATTAAACTAATCCTTGTAGAACAAGGAGCAATCGTAACGGATCAGATTCTACTAAATAATGATCAAGCGGGGTGCCGCCCCACACCCGAGATAGGCGTGAGGGCGGCTAGATATGCAAGGGTTGCACTACGTAAGCATGCTTAAACGAAGAACAATGCTAACCCTAACACATCTAATGATAACTACGTTGCTCGCCATCAAAAGCGCTTCGATACGAGCAACGCATGAACAACGTGGGGCTTGTCGCTGCCTAGATCGCAAGATGCGATCTAGGCGGCATGTCGCTACCCGATAGAAACCCTCGAGACGAAGGAGTTGGCGATGCGCCGAGATTGGTTTGTTTTGGGGTTGAACGTGAGTTGTTGTTTATTCCATAAACCCTAGGTACATATTTATAGTCCAGACGGACTTTCTAATGTGGGCGTGCACTAAACCGTGCACGAGATAAACTCTAACTTTTAATCTAGATACAATCTACCATAATTAAAGATACACGGGAAACTTAGCCCAAATCCTCCATGCGAGGCCGCTTCATAGATCTTCCATGTGTAATCTTTCAAGCCCATTTTGATCGCGGCCCACCTCCTGATTTAGCCAAAATCTGGTGATAACAGAAATATCGGAAAACTACATCAACAAGCAAATTGCATGAACATATGGCCATCGTATTCGCTCAAATTGAGGTAAGAAATAAATCCATCACATTGTGCACACGATATGGCACAAAATATAGTCCAAAAGAGGCACAACCATGGCAAGAACACCAAATATAGTCCAAAAAAGGCCATGGTGCTTGACATGGTGCACTTCTTCAGGAACCTGGCCCTGGTTTCGTCGTCCATGCTGCCCAAGTCGGCCAACATGATCCTTGTGTCCTCTGCTCGGATCTTGGCCTCACCGTTCATCCTTCTGCCCTCGGCGTCACACATTTTGTCCTCGACGTCTGCCTTTTTGGCCTCAACGTCCAATCTTTGGACCTCAATGGCCTCTTTGGAGAGGTTGAGGTAAATGCATTAGAGACCTCCTTTTCCAGGCACCTCTTCTCGTCCCTTTTGGCTAGGGCAGCTTGAGACTCGGCCATGATCTTCTCCAAGGTCTGCCTCAACGCAAGGGCTAATGCCTCCCGAAAAGATCGGCCTTGGTAGCCTTATGGCCCTGGGGATGAGGCGGAAGGGATTTCTGCCCAGGTTCGTCTTCGCCGTCCACGACCAACGTGGTTGTCCCATTCTTAACAGCTTCATTGTAGGCCGCATAGCTAATCCTCTACTTCGGCGCATACTTCAACTTTTTCCAGCAATGGACCATATAAAAGCACTTCCTATGTGTTGCCCTGAACTTCTCCAAAACCCTGGGTACCTGCAATTGCTAAAAGGTAGGTTCATGGTTTGCTAATGCTAGCGCATAGATGTAATGATGATATCCGTTTCTTTACCACTGCCAGCACACATGTGGATGTAGGTCCATCTCTTTTGGATTGACTCTTCCGTGCATTCTCTGCGCATCTTGTAGGGCTTGTGGTGCTTTCTCTCTTTGTATTCTTGGACCACCTTGGCCCAGCAGACTTTTCCCACCTTCGACTCACCGCCGAGGAGCGTCCCGATCCCACCTAGGCCCCCACCGGGAACGACGACTAGTGGGCAGACTTCTTCCAAGCGCAGTACGACGCTGACATGAACAACAGCGACGGTCTCGTCGGCCGGAGGAATACGTGGAACAAGGAGGGGCACGTTCGTTTCTGGGGCGTTCCCAGACGCACCCTCCCGAACGTCGCCGACGTCATCCACAGGGGCGTTGCAAGGTTGGAGATGCCACCTTCCCCGCCACCATCTCCTTCGGTCACGCGCTGGCAACCGAGGAGGATGTACTCGTCCTCCTCGTACTCTTCTTCTTTGGGGTCGGCGCGATCAACACCTTCCTCGCACCGCCCCACGCCGTACAGCGTGCTGAAGCACGATGTGAAGGAGGAGCCGGAGTACGCGACACCGCCGCAACTCGGAGGCGCGGTGACCGCAACGTCAACATCCGCGACCCAGCACGGCAGCAGCATAGGCGCGCCGGCGGAACCCTCCGCGTTCTGAAGCCGGAGGTGAAGGAGGAGCAAGACGGCGAGGAAGCCGCGAAGGGCGCGCGGATGGCGATGTACGTGTGGTGACCCGGCATACCACTGCATGGTGTAGTATGCAAGTCTGATATAACACCAATGAAACACCGTTCCACTAGTATTATATCGCTCAGAGTGGTACAACAGAAACATATGCGGGTCCAAGGCATGTCTATAGAATTACATACAGACTCTGTTACATAAGATCAGCACAACCTCCTATTATACAATGAGGTAAATCTGCAAATAAACTCCAGAAGAACGACTCGTAGTCTAATCCTAACACGAACTCTATTTGTAGAGTATTTAACTAGCTATAGAGGCTATGAATAGACTCTAGCTAAGTAGGAGCTAGGTTTAGGAGGCTAGTTCCCTTCTATGGCTAAACTTGGTTTTCTCCTGGTTGGATGTGGTATTTGACTCCTCTGACAGGGTCCTGTCTCTTGAAGTAGTTGTTGACTCCTCGGCCTTCGAGTTGCCCTGTAGATCCTCCTTCGATGCCTCCATATCTAAGCAGGGGATTTAAGAGTGGTATGAGTACGAGCGTACTCAACAAGTTCATTATAGGAAAGAGGTGTTTAATGCACTAACTACAGCATTAGACCAGAAAGTCTAATACCAATGCAGGTTTTCATAATCATTTCTTCAAGAGGTTGCTTTTATTCAGAAGAACTATGTCCGTCAGCCTTCACCGGTTTACTAGAACTTCATGGAGCTCCTTTCCGGCCGCGTTCGTAGTTCCATATCCCGGAACAGGGAGTGACAGGTCATGGTTCTTTACACTCTGCAGAGGTGTGTTGCTTTACCCATAAGAGATCTTAACCTTGGTGCCAACCGGGCGCGCAACCCGTCCACACTTCCTATGGTGTGAGGCCCGGTATAAGGTCTAGCCAATCATGTTCATCCGCTACCTCGAACACCCACCCTTTGTTGCAGACTCCGACCCTGGGTCCACGCCGGTTCCATTATTCCCATAGATTTCAGGGTGGACCTCGACCACGACGTCAACGCAGGGCTCTACCATACATTCCTACGCCGGCAGCTGCAACCCATCATAGACCTCATTACCGTTGGGACTTCTACGGGTTCCCACCCCTGCATCATGTCTCGCAAGATCATGTGCACCCGGTAATGAGCATCCGTTGATGAACGAGAGGTGGAAACACTTTTGACTACACTGTCCCACTCTGGATCTTATGGTTAACACGGGTATTGCGGCACAAGAATCACTGGACGACATTTGTTGTTTAATCCTAGATGGATATAAACCCTTGCAATGGAACCTCCACCATATCAACACAATCCATGGTTCCGTTGCCCACCACATAGTCATATTCATAGTTATGAAAATAGTGGTTTTGGTTTTTATGCAATAGTGATAACCATAGTTCTTTGCAAGTAATTTGATAGAAATACTCAAATGACATGAGCAAGTGATGAACTTGCCTTTCTTGACTGCAAGATTATGCATGCAAGGTCTTCGATACGCTATAACTCCAAATTCTGAAATAGCATCATCGTCCGGTAAGGACGATGTTTAAAAGATTGGCAAAGATGCAATAATGCATAAGTATGAGATGCAATCGCTCTAAGCGTGACCTAACCCCGATGATTTAGGATTAGTGAGTTGTAATGATTAGTTTAGGGTGTGTTGCACTTTTAGAGTGATTCACATACAAGGTTCTTATTAAGAATTGGTTGATTGTTATCATAAGCATGTGCTGTAATAAATCATAATAACAACAATAATAGCACACAACAATAACATTTGGTATTACACTAACATGTAATGAATAGTGGTTGGTGTTAGCACTATATGACATGGTTAATGATTAATCATAATATACTTCAAAAGAATAACTTTTGAAGAACATGTTCTTTGTTAAAGAACTGTTGACGTCAGAAACCCCCTGGCGGGCAGAGATGGTCAACACGGTAGAGCCGGGAACAACTAGGGCTGCGGCTGGCCCCAGTCCCTCAGAGCGACGGCCCGCAAAGCCTCCCCGGTCGCACGTCCGATGTTTATCACAAGGGCGTGCCACCCGACCTATACCTGGTCGGGAAGGTGTGGATGATGCCTCGCTTAGTTTCTGCGGGGCACACACGTAAACGTTAAATACGAGCCTCGATCGGCTCTCGGGTTATCCCGTAAATCGGCTCAAAGAGCCGATCCACCCATGATTCGGACACGGTGTCCGAATATATGGTGGTCTCGCTTGATCAAGATAAAGTCGATAAGATCTACGACGATTTAGGGTTTTCACCGCATAATCGGATCATCCTACTCACGATTGGGCCTCGCGCTCGCGCACGGTGACCGTAAGCCGATCCTAGACGGGGCCTAAAAACCAACACGAGGTTGATCCCCGGAACATCCTTTCTAGGGCTAGCAAACGCCACCCTACACGCCGCTGGATCCTCCAACCCTTTGTAAGGCCTAACTATTGCAGATATTAAACTAATCCTTGATGAAACAAGGAGCAACCGTAACGGATCGAATCTACTAAATAATGATCAAGCGGGTGCCGCCCCTACACCTAAGATAGGTGTAAGGGCGGCTAGACGTGCAAGGGTCGCATAACGAAAGCATGTAATTCGAAGAACAATGCTAACCCTAACACATCTAAGATAACTACGTTGCTCGCCATCAAAAAGGCTTCAATACGAGCAACGCATGAACAACGTGGGCGGGCTTGTCTTGCCTAGATCGCAAGATGCGATCTAGGCAGCATGGTGCTTACCGGTAGAAACCCTCGAGACGAAGGAGTTGGCGATGCGCCGAGATTTGTTTGTGGTTGAACGTTGGTTGTTGTTTATTCCATAAACCCTAGATACATATTTATAGTCCAGCGGACTTTCTAATGTGGGCGTGCACCAAACCGTGCACGAGTAAGATTCTAACTTCCAAACTAAGATGCGATCTAATATTTTACAGATACACGGGCAATTAAGCCCAACTTGGTATAAAAGGCCGATTCACGTATTTCTTCTATACATATTCTTCGAGTCCATCTTGATCGCGGCCCACCTCTGACTCGGTCAAATTCTGGTGATAACAAGAACACGTATGATAATTAGGGTTGTGGAGTTTTATGGTGTTCTATGGTTCTAATTGGTTTCTGGAATAAGTAGTAGATGGATCACAACAATGTTGGATTCATCAATACCTAGGGCTTATATGGTTTTAGTGAGTCATATTATAATCAAATCATTATATATAGGTGTAATCAAGGTTGGTATACCTTGTTGTTGATAACTGGATAGAGTTTATCAATCCTATTAAGCTGGTTTGATGGCTACACCCTATTTTCTTCAAAAGAATAACTTTAGAAGAACATACTTCTTAAGTAATAAGAAGTATTGCAATTAGGGTTATAGGTTCTATTAGATAGGGTTGAGGATACTCTCTATTTTCTTCAAAAGAATAACTTTTGAAGAACATACTTCTTAAATAATAAGAAGTATAATATTTAGGTTGAGGTGGTCTAGTTTTATTATGGAATCCACTTAAATAGGGCATAGTTGGCTCCTGGATACTATGGTTCAGAAGTGTCTAATACTAATAGGGTATAGTGGATTATGGTTAGGTAATGCACAATATTTGGCATAGTTGTTATTAGGGTTCATCACAATGGTGTGATGCTAGTCAAGGTTAATTAAGGATGAAATCCTAGGTAATAGGATCTAGGGTTGATCCTATTTGATCATCTAGGTTTTATTAAGATGAACACATGGAATTCTAAGTTCTTAGTGATAGGGCTCTTTCATTTTATGTGGATATGGCAAGTATTTAATTGTTATTATGGTTCTATGATTGAAAATAAAGTATTATGATCACATGTTATAACCTAGGGTTTAGGTTTAGAACAATTTAGGATTCATAGGGATTAATGGAACTAGGGTTCCTAATAGAGTTAGGATTTTAGGAATCACATGAAATGATAAGGTTGTAACATCATTTCATAAGGAATCAAGGTTTGCTATTTACCATATAGTAGTAGTTCTATGATTAATAACTTCATTTTTAAATTTGAAGTTATTAGTAACTTGGAATTAAAATAATATGGAATATGGTATTTTATTATTAAGGTAATTATTATTTAGGGTTTTAAATCCTCCTAATAAGGATTTAATAAATTAATAGTAAAGGAAAATTAATTTTAATGTTTTCCTTATTTACTTATTTGTTTTTATTTATTTTATGAAATTTTCCTAATTATTGAATGTTAATTGAATTTAGAATTAAAATTAAAGGCTTAAATAACAAGTATTAAATAATTAAATTTTTACTGAAAATAAAAATTTCATTTTATATTTTTATTGGATAGGGTTTATTTTTATAAGAATTTTGATATCTTATATTAATTTTTCTGAGCTATATTGGATTTTCTACAATTTGTCAAATTTCAGCAATTATTGGATTTGAAATAAAACAAAGGAAATGCTAATTGCACCCGGCCAGACTACCCGCATGGACACTGGCCGGTGGGCCAATGGCCACGTCACCTGCCACGCGTGCTTGACTGGGTCAAAATTGCCAACGTGGCAATTGGGCACGGTGGCCGGCGGACTGTGGCGATGATCGCCGGAGTTAAGCTCACCCCGCGGGCAAATTATCCACTCCACGAGACTCAGCACGTCGCGGTGATTCTAACAGTACCAGCGCCGCCTGCTAATGACCACCGGAACATGGCCGGCGATGATGTGATGCGGCGGCGGAAAGTGAACGACGACGAGGCGGCACTACGGGGCGTGATTGAGCGAGGCCGGGGATCTTGCGAGATGCGAGGAGCTCACCGGGAGTCGGTAGAGCTTGATGGCGAGGCCGGGGGTGGTCGGAATCGTGGGAAGTGGCATCTCCCGGTGGCGGAGGAGATGAGCTCGACGAGGAGACTCCGGGATGATTCAGGTCGATTCCCTGCGCGGGAGGAGCATGTCGAGGTCGGTGGTGCTGATGGTGTCCTCAGCGTGGCTCGGGGATGCCCCAATCGATGACGGTGAGAGATGGCCGGAGATGCTAGGGTTTCCATTTGGGGGAAAATGAAGCAGGGAGGAGGAGAAATTGAAGGCTAGTGTTTCGGCTAGGGCTTTATACGGCGATCTTTCGGTCGTCGGTGGTCGCTATGATCATCAACGGCGGCCGGGACGTGGCTCTCCGGTCGGCGCCGTGGCACCCTCCCGTGCTCGCGAGAGACGAAGGAGACGAAGACGTCTTCGTCCACTTCGTGTTTATCCGAAGGGGTATTGGGCTGGGTTGGTTCTGGTGGGCTTGGCCTTTGGTGGTTGCTCCACGGGCTGCTGCTGGGCTCGGTGGCTGTCCAGGTAAGTCAGGTGAGCCCATTTTATTTTCCTTTCTTTTATTCATTTTCTGTTTTGTATTTCCTATTTTGTATTCTGTTTTTAATTTAAATTTTACTTCTTTTCTATTTTAGAAGTGTTTAACAACTGGAATTTCATGAAGTCTAATACGGGGACCATTGTATTACTATATTGTTTTGCACAAACATAATTATATGTGAGCCTTGTTGCAATTTTTAATTATAAAAGAATTTAGGTATTCATTTTAATTTTCTTTCTTATTTGTAATATAACTCCCTATTGAAAGAGTTGATAATTTGAACACCAAGTGTTTTAGAGGTTATTATTATGACTTGGTTCTTATTTGAGAATTTAGTCATGTACATATGATTTTATGTGAATACTTAATTATGAAAGTTTGTAGGTTTTATTATTACCATATTGCATAGGTGGTACTGGATTATTTAATAACACCTTTTGAATGGCTTGGAGTAGACATTCCTCTCATCATGGTTGGGTCTGGGTGATAATGATAAGTGGTTGATCACCACCTATGGTTTTTGAAGAACATGTTCTTTGTTAAAGAACTGTTGACGTCAGAAACCCCCTGGCGGGCAGAGATGGTCAACACGGTAGAGCCGGGAACAACTAGGGCTGCGGCTGGCCCCAGTCCCTCAGAGCGACGGCCCGCAAAGCCTCCTGGTCGCACGTCCGATGTTTATCACAAGGGCGTGCCACCGACCTATACCCGGTCGGGAAGGTGTGGATGATGCCTCGCTTAGTTTCTGCGAGGGCACACACGTAAACGTTAAATACGAGCCTCGATCGGCTCTCAGGTTATCCTGTAAATCGGCTCAAAGAGACGATCCACCCATGATTCAGACACGGTGTCCGAATATATGGTGGTCCTGCTTGATCAAGATAAAGCTGATAAGATCTACGACGATTTAGGGTTTTCACCGCATAATCGGATCATCCTACTCACGATTGGGCCTCGCGCTCGCGCACGGTGACCGTAAGCCGATCCTAGACAGGGCCTAAAAACCAACACGAGGTTGATCCCCGGAACATCCTTTCTAGGGCTAGCAAACGCCACCCTACACGCCGCTGGATCCTCCAACCCTTTGTAAGGCCTAACTATTGCGGATATTAAACTAATCCTTGATGAAACAAGGAGCAACCGTAACGGATCGAATCTACTAAATAATGATCAAGCGGGGTGCCGCCCCTACACCTAAGATAGGTGTAAGGGCGGCTAGACGTGCAAGGGTCGCATAACGAAAGCATGTAATTCGAAGAACAATGCTAACCCTAACACATCTAAGATAACTACGTTGCTCGCCATCAAAAAGGCTTCGGTACGAGCAACGCATGAACAACGTGGGCAGGCTTGTGCTGCCTAGATCGCAAGATGCGATCTAGGCAGCATGGTGCTTACCGGTAGAAACCCTCGAGACGAAGGAGTTGGCGATGCGCCGAGATTTGTTTGTGGTTGAACGTTGGTTGTTGTTTATTCCATAAACCCTAGATACATATTTATAGTCCAGCGGACTTTCTAATGTGGGCGTGCACCAAGCGTGCACGAGTAAGATTCTAACTTCCAAACTAAGATGCGATCTAATATTTTACAGATACACGGGCAATTAAGCCCAACTTGGTATAAAAGGCCGATTCACGTATTTCTTCTATACATATTCTTCGAGTCCATCTTGATCGCGGCCCACCTCTGACTCGGTCAAATTCTGGTGATAACACATGCCCCCTGGTTTTGGAAATGATATTTCCAAAAGCATTATGTTCTTCTCCCGTCGGGTCATGTCGTGGCAGAGCAGAACTGCCGCAGAATCTTCCATCATTACGCCTCGTCTCCTGGGCATCTCTGTATGAATTGACAATTTCAGCATCACACCCTCGAGAACCGTCATGGCATTAAATCTCCACTTCACTCTCTTTATTTATCTTTGCCAAACGGTTCACCGCTCCATCCCCTTGCTCTGCTCTGTTCACCAAACCAAAAAACCCTCTCCCCCTGCAGCCATGTCTTCCTCTTCCTCCTCCGCTGCAAGCCTCTCTCTCCACCCGTCGCCGAAGAACAAGGAAGAGGACGATCCCCGCTTCGGGGCGAACCCCATCTCCTCTGACAAGGAGAATAAAGAAGAAGAAACGGAGAGGACCAAGGCCTCCCCCTCCGCCAGGCTTCCGCCGAGGAAGCGCCCCCGCATGTGGGCGGACAGCGAGGACGATGATGACGACGAGGAAGAAGAAGATGAGGAGGAGGAAGATGATTCCTCCTCCTCCGCTGGATATCCTCCAACGAAGCGCTTCCGCAGCTGGGCGGATAGCGAGGATGATGATGATGACGAGGAGGAGGAGGAAGCTCCGGCCGACGGCTGGGGCAGCGACGGCGAGGAGCTTCTCGGGAGCAGCGCCGACGACCTCGACGACGGCGATGACGAGGATAGCGACGACTAGTAGAGTAGGACCAGCGATAGCGAGTGCACTAGGCACCAGATCCCTCTTTTGAGAGCCATCGGCTCTTCTTGTAAAGCCGCTCCTTTGAATTAATGAGAATCGTTCTCTCAATTTCTCCTTCCATTAATCCAATTTCCCTCCTTCCACTTGCCACACCAAGACCGATAGCAACGAATCGGATTATCGTGTTTTTTTTTTCTTGACCGTGGTATTTTGCAGTCCCGCAGCCGATGACTATTCATCGGCCAAATTGAGAAACCAGTCTCCTTCCTTTTCTTGCAGCACCAGCACGGTCCAACCCTCGTACAAGACGACGGCTTTTCCTTCCCAGCTCCTCCCTGAGAAGATCATGATGCAGTGACAGCCGAGGTAACTCCAATCGGCTCTCAAAAACGGAGCACCTCCCAAGTTGGTGGCCCTCCGAGCCTTAGTCAAGGCGAGAAAGGTAGCGAAATAGCCAATCAGGTCGCCATTGACCTCACGCCACAATGCAGAGCCAACCGATTCCAACAGAATCGGCTCCCCAGAGCAGAGAACCTTCAGGGTGAGCTGCCCCCCGAGCTTTTCAGTCTACTCCTTACGCCTTGTTGATTAGATTGGCTCCCTTCCTTTGGTGGATCTGCACGTCCAGGCTGCTCTTGGCATTGTTCTTGAAGAGAGGATCCGAGCCCTTAAACTACTCCATTGCGGAGTTCTTCCATTAAAATCTCCCTTCGTGCTCCATTGACCCTCTGAATGTACCAGTTATTCCTCTTGAGTCGACTTGTGCATCGGCCCCCATACTTCAATACCCATCACCAAAGGATGAGACGCTTCCACTGCATATCCTCGTGTTTTATCCACCTGGGTGCCCCCCCGAGCCGATTCTGTCAAGAGAATTGATGGTATCGGCTCTGTTGGATAACATGTTGAACCCAGGTAGAATGGATGGTGAGGATAATTTTGGCCGATTGCTGGAATCGGCCTCCACGTTGCTTGCTCGGTGAAGGTTTTGTGATGTCCCTTCATAAATTTTTTGGGGCCGATCACAAGGATCAGCCTCGCCGCATTTTCTCATTGACGTGCTCTTGCTACTCGTTCAGGCCGGTAGATAAAACCAGCCCAATCTCTGACTTTATCATGTTGGTGCGCTTGGCGTCGCCCACCTTGAGTGCATCGTGTAATCGTGGAGCGCTAAGCTTTGTCGGAAGAACGAGCACCATGTTTGTGCCAGCCGATGTTTCATCATCGGCTTTCCTTTGCTTGGGGCGCCACTCCATTTTCCGTGGACGACCCTCTTCATCCAGGGTTCGCTGAACCTTCGCAGCCAGATCAGGCCTTGCCTTCCTCAATGTATGCAAGTATAACCTCTCGGCTTCTTCCAGGCCACGCAATCGTTGAACCCTGCGTTTCTGGGAACGGCTGAGTCCATCAGGGCACCACCTTGGCCGGTGATACCTGTCTTCTTCTTCTCCCTCGTCTTCTGAATCTTCGAGATCTTTCAACCGAGGGGACTCAGCTCGTTTGCTCTGTGGCGGGAGAGGCCCTAGGCGCTTGAATACGGACACGTTGGCTGCCTCCTTCTTCTTCTGGTTGCACTCTGGGCAATTGCCGATTGTGGGCAATCGGCTCATTCCTGAATCCCAGCAGTGTCTGAAGAAGGGACAGCCCCAGTGCCTATCCTCGTTGACTTGCTCCCCCAGCTTTTCCTTGGCACGGCGCTCGTGCTCCTCCTCATCATGATCGTGCCGACGACGTCTCCTGTCGTCCCTAGCCAGACGATCTTCTTTATCATCGCCGTCGTATCGCCGGCGTTGGTCATACTGACTCACATACTTGTTGAGGAGGTGATCAGAGAGAGGTCGTTGATACCTTATGTTTTTCACCTCTCCCTCTGTGACGTAGCGCTTGCCGTCTTGGCGGAGCCGATCGCGTGGAGCGGCTTCCTCTGTATCTTTGCTATGAGAGCAGCTGCCCTCATCTCCGTCCTTACCAGAGTGGTGCCCAAGACCTACCATATTGATTTTGCACGAGAAATCCGGCTGGCACCCTCCATGGTAAGTATACTCCACCATGTTTACGGCGGGGAAGGGGTGTGTGTCGACCTTCATGGCGTATTGGTTGAAAATCAACCGTCCGCTTTCTATCGCCATTTGGATCTGCTGCCGCCACACCCTGCGGTCGTTGGTGGTGTGGGTGAACGTGTTATGCCACTTGCAGTATGGCTTTCCGTTCAGCTCTTGCACCGTGGGGAACTTGTGGCCTTCGGGTACCTTTATATGCTTCTCCGTGAGTAAGAGATCAAAAATCTGCTCCGTCTTGGTCACGTCGAAGTCGAACCCTTTTGGAGGGCCTTGTGGCTTCACCCATTTGCAGGTCACGGGGCCTGTCGCTCGAGTCCATTCAGCCACTACTATCTCTCGATCTCCCGCAGCACCTTCATCCTCGTCTGCCTCAACCAGGGTCACCGCACGCTTGAATTTGTCCTGGTAAACATCTGGGTGGCGCTGCTCATATGCTGACAGCTTCTGCACCATGTGCGCCAATGAAGGGTAGTCTGCTTGGGAGGCCACGTCCTTAATCGATGATGAGAGACCCACCACCGCCAACTCGACTGCTTCTTTTTCACTTATATGAGCCGAAAAGCATCGGTTCCTAATGGTCCTGAAGCGCTGGACGTATTCTGACACTTGTCTCCCCGCGCTTCGTCGTACTTGCGCTAGATCGGCAATACCAACATCGGAAGCTTCGAGTGATACTGCTCATGGAACTGTTCTTCCAACCGCTTCCAAGTCCGAATGGAGTTCGGTGGCAGCGATGTGTACCACCCGAAAGCCGATCCTGTGAGGGATCGTGCAAAGAACCTCACACGCAACTCGTCTGATGCTGAGATCGTGCCCAGCTGTGCCAAATATCGGCTCACATGCTCGATGGAGCTGGAACCATCCGATCCACTAAACTTTGTGAAGTCCGGGAGCCGATATTTGGGTGGTAGCGGGATCAGTTCGTAGTCGTTGGGGTACGGCTTGGTGTAGCCGAACGTCTTCCTTTTCGGCATCATGCCAAACTGATCTTTCAGGATTGCACAAATCTGATCCGCTGGGATGGCTGAAGGTGTCGAACCCTGAAGATTCGCCGGGGTGGCATACTTAACCAGCCATGCTTGTTTTTCCGGTTCTGAGCCAACTGCGGGAGCTGGGCTCTGGAGGTTTGTCAGAGTGGCGTACTTAGCTAGCCACGATTGCTTCTCGGGATCGGCTCCGACGTTCCTCCTGCCGTTCCGGAGGCCCCCGATATTGCAGCCTGGTTCGAGAGTGCCCGGGTGTTGCCGTCCGGTACGTACGCGCACGCGTATCCGTGCGGGATCTCCTTGGGTGCCTCAGGTAGGAATTGGTAGTCACTAGGATCACCACCAATCTTGTAGACGACGTATGCCGATGAGTTCGGCAGTTCCGGTGCTGCCCATGCGAACGGCTGGGGCTGGAGCGGCATCTCTCCCTTGAAAGTCCCCGAGCTGGTCCCGACGGAGAATACCGGTGGCTCATGATTTCTGGACGACGCGCGGAGCGACACGCTCCAAAGTGTTCACCGGGCTCTCGGAGTGGCGGTGCAGCGAATGAGCCACCATGCGGTTGATCTCTCGCCGCAGCGACCTGGTGCGTTCTTCTGACGGGGCGGACAGGTCCACTCCATCGAGTGCGCCTTCAGGTGTGAAACCCTTCCACCTGACGCCATGGGAGCTGGTTCGGTGGAAAGAGCCGATGAGTTCGGCTTCGAGGACTGCCTTGATTTCGTCATGCTTCTTCTTGAGCTCATCAGGCAGATCGTCGTACTTGACCGGAGTGCCTTCCGCCATCTCGGATGCAGACGGAGATGTGGTGGATGTTGAAGGTTGTCCCACCGGGCGTGCCAGAATGTGTTGACGTCAGAAACCCCCTGGCGGGCAGAGATGGTCAACATGGTAGAGCCGGGAACAACTAGGGCTGCGGCTGGCCCCAGTCCCTCAGAGCGACGGCCCGCAAAGCCTCCTGGTCGCACGTCCGATGTTTATCACAAGGGCGTGCCACCTGACCTATACCTGGTCAGGAAGGTGTGGATGATGCCTCGCTTAGTTTCCTGCAGGGCACACACGTAAACGTTAAATACGAGTGATACGTCTCCGACGTATCGATAATTTCTTATGTTCTATGCCATATTATTGATGATACCTACATGTTTTATGCACACTTTATGTCATATTCGTGCATTTTCTGGAACTAACCTATTAACAAGATGCCGAAGTGCCGGTTCCTGTTTTCTGCTGTTTTTGGTTTCAGAAATCCTAGTAACGAAATATTCTCGGAATTGGACGAAACGAAGACCCGGGGCCCTATTTTTCCACGGAGCTTCCGGAAGACCGAAGAACACACGAAGTGGGGCCACGAGGTGGCCAAACTATAGGGCGGCGCGGCCCAAGCCCCGGCCGCGCCGACCTATAGTGTGGGCCCCTCGTCCGGCCCCCGACTCGCCCTTCCGCCTACTTAAAGCCTCCGTCGCGAAACCCCCGAGGCGAAAAACCACGATACGGAAAACCTTACCGAGACGCCGTCGCCGCCGATCCCATCTCGGGGGATTCCGGAGATCTCCTCCGGCACCCCGCCGGAGAGGGGATTCATCTCCCGGAGGACTCTACACCGCCATGGTCGCCTCCGGAGTGATGAGTGAGTAGTTCACCCCTGGACTATGGGTCCATAGCAGTAGCTAGATGGTTGTCTTCTCCTCATTGTGCTTCATTGTTGGATCTTGTGAGCTGCCTAACATGATCAAGATCATCTATCTGTAATTCTATATGTTGCGTTTGTCGGGATCCGATGGATAGAGAATACCATGTCATGTTAATTATCAAGTTATTATACATGTGTTGTTTATGATCTTGCATGCTCTCCGTTTCTAGTAGAGGCTCTGGCCAAGTTTTTACTTTTAACTCCAAGAGGGAGTACTTATGCTCGATAGTGGGTTCATGCCTGCATTGACACACGGGATAGTGACGAAAGTTCTAAGGTTGTGTTGTGCTTGTTGCCACTAGGGATAAAACATTGGCGCTATGTCCGAGGATGTAGTTGTTGATTACATTACGCACCATACTTAATGCAATTGTCCGTTGCTTTGCAACTTAATACTGGAGGGGTTCGGATGATAACTCGAAGGTGGACTTTTTAGGCATAGATGCGGTTGGATGGCGGTCTATGTACTTTGTCGTAATGCCCAATTAAATCTCACTATACTTATCATGTCATGTATGTGCATTGTTATGCCCTCTCTATTTGTCAATTGCCCGATCGTAATTTGTTCACCCAACATGCTTTTATCTTATGGGAGAGACACCTCTAGTGAACTGTGGACCCCGGTCCATTCTTTAATACTGAAATACAAATCTGCTTGCAATACTTGTTTTACTTGTTTTCTCTGCAAACAATCATCTTCCACACAATACGCTTAATCCTTTGTTACAGCAAGCCGGTGAGATTGACAACCTCACTCGTTTCGTTGGGGCAAAGTACTTTGGTTGTGTTGTGCGGGTTCCACGTTGGCGCCGGAATCTCCGGTGTTGCGCCGCACTACATCCCGCCGCCATCAACCTTCAACGTGCTTCTTGGCTCCTCCTGGTTCGATAAACCTTGGTTTCTTTTCGAGGGAAAACTTGCTGCTGTGCGCATCATACCTTCCTCTTGGGGTTGCCCAACGAACGTGTGAAATACACGCCATCAAGCATATTTTCACGGCGCCGTTGCCGGGAGATCAAGACACGCTGCAAGGGGAGTCTCCACTTCTCAATCTCTTTACTTTGTTTTTGTCTTGCTTTATTTTATTTACTACTTTGTTTGCTGCATTATATTAAAACACAAAAAAATTAGTTGCTAGCTTTACTTTATTTACTGTCTTGCACTCTATATCAAAAACACAAAAAAATTAGTTACTTGTTTTACTTTACTTAATATCATGCATGTTTTTATTTCACTAGTTAAGCATAATGGAAAACAACAAAAATATGAGAGATCTTTATGAACTTTATCTTGAATTAGGACATGTTGTGTTTGAAGAGAGAATTAAAAAACCCATGGAACTTTATATGCATGCTAATGGGAATGTTATTACTATGGATGCTTTGAACACCATTGTTGCTAATGCTATGGAAAATTCTAAGCTTGGGGAAGCTGGCTCTGATGAGCATGATCTTTTTAGTACCCCAAGCATTGAGGAGAAAATTTTCTTTTATGATTACAATATGCCTCCTATATATGATGATAGCCACTTTGTTGAATTTGCTCCCACTACAACTAATAAAATTGATTATGCTTACGTGGAGAGTAATAATTTTATGCATGAGACTCATGATAAGAATGCTTTATGTGATAGTTACATTGTTGAGTTTGCTCATGATGCTACTGAAAATTATTATGAGAGAGGAAAATATGGTTGTACAAATTTTCATGTTACTAAAACACCTCTCTATGTGCTGAAATTTTTGAAGCTACACTTGTTTTATCTTCCTATGCTTGTTACTTTGCTCTTCATGAACTTGTTTATTTACAAGATTCCTATGCATAGGAAGCATTTTAGACTTAAATGTGTTTTGAATTTGCCTTTTGATGCTCTCTTTTGCTTCAAATACTATTTCTTGCGAGTGCATCATTAAAACTGCTGAGCCCATCTTAATGGCTATAAAGAAAGAACTTCTTGGGAGATAACCCATGTGTTATTTTGCTACAGTACTTGGTTCTTATTCTGAGTCTTGGAAGTTGTTTACTACTGTAGCAACCTCTCCTTATCTTAGTTTTGAGTTTTGTTGTGCCAAGTAAAGTCTTTGATAGAAAAATAAGTACTAGATTTGGATTACTGCGCAGTTCCAGATTTCTTTGTCTGTCACGAATCTGGGTCTACCTCCCTGTAGGTAGCTCAGAAAATTAAGCCAATTTACGTGCATGATCCACAGATATGTACGCAACTTTCATTCAATTTGAGCATTTTCATTTGAGCAAGTCTGGTGGCCTAATAAAATCCATCTTTACGGACTGTTCTGTTTTGACAGATTCTGCCTTTTATTTTGCATTGCCTCTTTTGCTATGTTGGATGAATTTCTTTGATCCATTAATGTCCAGTAGCTTTAAGCAATGTCCAGAAGTGTTAAGAATGATTGTGTCACCTCTGAACATGTGAATTTTTTATTATGCACTAACCATCTAATGAGTTGTTTCGAGTTTGGTGTGGAGGAAGTTTTCAAGGGTCAAGAGAGGAGTATGATGCAATATGATCAAGGAGAGTGAAAGCTCTAAGCTTGGGGATGCCCCGGTGGTTCACCCCTGCATATATTAAGAAGACTCAAGCGTCTAAGCTTGGGGATGCCCAAGGCATCCCCTTCTTCATCGACAACATTATCAGGTTCCTCCCCTGAAACTATATTTTTATTCGGCCACATCTTATGTAGTTTGCTTGGAGCGTCGGTTTGTTTTTGTTTTTGTTTTGTTTGAATAAAATGGATCCTAGCATTCACTTTATGGGAGAGAGACACGCTCCGCTGTTGCATATGGACAAATATGTCCTTAGGCTCTACTCATAGTATTCATGGCGAAGTTCTTCTTCGTTAAATTGTTATATGGTTGGAATTGGAAAATGATACATGTAGTAACTCTAAAATGTCTTGGATAATTTGATACTTGGCAATTGTTGTGCTCATGTTTAAGCTCTTGCATCATATACTTTGCACCCATTAATGAAGAAATACTTAGAGCTTGCTAATTTGGTTTGCATATTTGGTTTCTCTAGAGTCTAGATAACATCTAGTATTGAGTTTTGAACAACAAGGAAGACGGTATGGAGTCTTATAATGTTTACCATATGTCTTTTATGTGAGTTTTGCTGTACCGTTCATCCTTGTGTTTGTTTCAAATAACCTTGCTAGCCTAAACCTTGTATCGAGAGGGAATACTTCTCATGCATCCAAAATACTTGAGCCAACCACTATGCCATTTGTGTCCACCATACCTACCTACTACATGGTATTTATCCGCCATTCCAAAGTAAATTGCTTGAGTGCTACCTTTAAAATTCCATCATTCGCCTTTGCAATATATAGCTCATGGGACAAATAGCTTAAAAACTATTGTGGTATTGAATATGTACTTATGCACTTTATCTCTTATTAAGTTGCTTGTTGAGCGATAACCATGTTTCTGGGACGCCATCAACTATTCTTTGTTGGATATCATGTGAGTTGCTATGCATGTCCGTCTTGTCCGAAGCAAGAGAGATCTACCACCTTCATGGTTGGAGCATGCATGTTGTTAGAGAAGAACTTTGGGCCGCTAACTAAAGCCATGATTCATGGTGGAAGTTTCGGTTTGGACATATATCCTCAATCTCATATGAGAATAATAATTGTTGCCACATGCTTATGCATTAAAGAGGAGTCCATTATCCGTTGTCCATGTTGTCCCGGTATGGATGTCTAAGTTGAGAATAATCAAAAGCGAGAAATCCAAAATGCGAGCTTTCTCCTTAGACCTTTGTACGAGGCGGCATGGAGGTACCCCATTGTGACACTTGGTTAAAACATGTGCATTGCAAAGATCCGGTAGTCCAAGCTAATTAGGACAAGGTGCGGGCACTATTAGTATACTATGCATGAGACTTGCAACTTGTAAGATATAATTTTCATAACTCATATGCTTTATTACTACCGTTGACAAAATTGTTTCATGTTTTCAAAATAAAAGCTCTAGCACAAATATAGCAATCGATGCTTTCCTCTTTGAAGGACCATTCTTCTTTACTTTTATGTTGAGTCAGTTCACCTATCTCTCTCCACCTCAAGAAGCAAACACTTGTGTGAACTGTGCATTGATTCCTACATACTTGCATATTGTACTTGTTATATTACTCTATGTTGACAACTATCCATGAGATATACATGTTACAAGTTGAAAGCAACCGCTGAAACTTAATCTTCCTTTGTGTTGCTTCAATACCTTTACTTTGATTTATTGCTTTATGAGTTAACTCTTATGCAAGACTTATTAATACTTGTCTTGAAGTACTATTCATGAAAAGTCTTTGCTATATGATTCACCTGTTTACTCATGTCATTACCATTGTTTTGATCTCTGCATCCACTACATATGTTTACAAATAGTATGATCAAGATTATGATGGCATATCACTTCAGAAATTATCTTTGTTATCGTTTTACCTGCTCGGGACGAGCAGAACTAAGCTTGGGATGCTTGATACGTCTCCGACGTATCGATAATTTCTTATGTTCTATGCCATATTATTGATGATACCTACATGTTTTATGCACACTTTATGTCATATTCGTGCATTTTCCGGAACTAACCTATTAACAAGATGCCGAAGTGCCAGTTCCTCGTTTTCTGCTGTTTTTGGTTTCAGAAATCCTAGTAACGAAATATTCTCGGAATTGGACGAAACGAAGACCCAGGGCCCTATTTTTCCACGGAGCTTCCAGAAGACCGAAGAACACACGAAGTGGGGCCACGAGGTGGCCAAACTATAGGGCGGCGCGGCCCAAGCCCTGGCCGCGCGCGACCTATAGTGTGGGCCCCTCGTCTGGCCCCCGACTCTGCCCTTCCGCCTACTTAAAGCCTCCGTCGCGAAACCCCTGAGGCGAAAAACCACGATACGGAAAACCTTACTGAGACGCCGTCGCCGCCGATCCCATCTCGGGGGATTCTGGAGATCTCCTCCGGCACCCCGCCGGAGAGGGGATTCATCTCCCGGAGGACTCTACACCGCCATGGTCGCCTCCGGAGTGATGAGTGAGTAGTTCACCCCTGGACTATGGGTCCATAGCAGTAGCTAGATGGTTGTCTTCTCCTCATTGTGCTTCATTGTTGGATCTTGTGAGCTGCCTAACATGATCAAGATCATCTATCTGTAATTCTATATGTTGCGTTTGTCGGGATCCGATGGATAGAGAATACCATGTCATGTTAATTATCAAGTTATTATACATGTGTTGTTTATGATCTTGCATGCTCTCCGTTTCTAGTAGAGGCTCGGCCAAGTTTTTACTTTTAACTCCAAGAGGGAGTACTTATGCTCGATAGTGGGTTCATGCCTGCATTGACACTCGGGACAGTGACGAAAGTTCTAAGGTTGTGTTGTGCTTGTTGCCACTAGGGATAAAACATTGGCGCTATGTCCGAGGATGTAGTTGTTGATTACATTACGCACCATACTTAATGCAATTGTCCGTTGCTTTGCAACTTAATACTGGAGGGGTTCGGATGATAACCTCGAAGGTGGACTTTTTAGGCATAGATGCGGTTGGATGGCGGTCTATGTACTTTGTCGTAATGCCCAATTAAATCTCACTATACTTATCATGTCATGTATGTGCATTGTTATGCCCTCTCTATTTGTCAATTGCCCGACCGTAATTTGTTCACCCAACATGCTTTTATCTTATGGGAGAGACACCTCTAGTGAACTGTGGACCCCGGTCCATTCTTTAATACTGAAATACAAATCTGCTTGCAATACTTGTTTTTTCTGTTTTCTCTGCAAACAATCATCTTCCACACAATACGGTTAATCCTTTGTTACAGCAAGCCGGTGAGATTGACAACCTCACTGTTTCGTTGGGGCAAAGTACTTTGGTTGTGTTGTGCAGGTTCCACGTTGGCGCCGGAATCTCTGGTGTTGCGCCGCACTACATCCCGCCGCCATCAACCTTCAACGTGCTTCATGGCTCCTCCTGGTTCGATAAACCTTGGTTTCTTTCTGAGGGAAAACTTGCTGCTGTGCGCATCATACCTTCCTCTTGGGGTTGCCCAACGAACGTGTGAAATACACGCCATCAACGAGCCTCGATCGGCTCTCAGGTTATCCTGTGAATCGGCTCAAAGAGCCGATCCACCCATGATTCAGACACGGTGTCCGAATATATGGTGGTCCTGCTTGATCAAGATAAAGCTGATAAGATCTACGACGATTTAGGGTTTTCACCGCATAATCGGATCATCCTACTCACGATTGGGCCTCGCGCTCGCGCACGGTGACCGTAAGCCGATCCTAGACAGGGCCTAAAAACCAACACGAGGTTGATCCCCGGAACATCCTTTCTAGGGCTAGCAAACGCCACCCTACACGCCGCTGGATCCTCCAACCCTTTGTAAGGCCTAACTATTGCAGATATTAAACTAATCCTTGATGAAACAAGGAGCAACCGTAACGGATCGAATCTACTAAATAATGATCAAGCGGGGTGCCGCCCCTACACCTAAGATAGGTGTAAGGGCGGCTAGACGTGCAAGGGTCGCATAACGAAAGCATGTAATTCGAAGAACAATGCTAACCCTAACACATCTAAGATAACTACGTTGCTCGCCATCAAAAAGGCTTCGATACGAGCAACGCATGAACAACGTGGGCAGGCTTGTCTTGCCTAGATCGCAAGATGCGATCTAGGCAGCATGGTGCTTACCGGTAGAAACCCTCGAGACGAAGGAGTTGGCGATGCGCCGAGATTTGTTTGTGGTTGAACGTTGGTTGTTGTTTATTCCATAAACCCTAGATACATATTTATAGTCCAGCGGACTTTCTAATGTGGGCGTGCACCAAACCGTGCACGAGTAAGATTCTAACTTCCAAACTAAGATGCGATCTAATATTTTACAGATACACGGGCAATTAAGCCCAACTTGGTATAAAAGGCCGATTCACGTATTTCTTCTATACATATTCTTCGAGTCCATCTTGATCGCGGCCCACCTCTGACTCGGTCAAATTCCGGTGATAACAAGAACACGTATGATAATTAGGGTTGTGGAGTTTTATGGTGTTCTATGGTTCTAATTGGTTTCTGGAATAAGTAGTAGATGGATCACAACAATGTTGGATTCATCAATACCTAGGGCTTATATGGTTTTAGTGAGTCATATTATAATCAAATCATTATATATAGGTGTAATCAAGGTTGGTATACCTTGTTGTTGATAACTCGGATAGAGTTTATCAATCCTATTAAGTCTGGTTTGATGGCTACACCCTATTTTCTTCAAAAGAATAACTTTAGAAGAACATACTTCTTAAGTAATAAGAAGTATTGCAATTAGGGTTATAGGTTCTATTAGATAGGGTTGAGGATACTCTCTATTTTCTTCAAAAGAATAACTTTTGAAGAACATACTTCTTAAATAATAAGAAGTATAATATTTAGGTTGAGGTGGTCTAGTTTTATTATGGAATCCACTTAAATATGGCATAGTTGGCTCCTGGATACTATGGTTCAGAAGTGTCTAATACTAATAGGGTATAGTGGATTATGGTTAGGTAATGCACAATATTTGGCATAGTTGTTATTAGGGTTCATCACAATGGTGTGATGCTAGTCAAGGTTAATTAAGGATGAAATCCTAGGTAATAGGATCTAGGGTTGATCCTATTTGATCATCTAGGTTTTATTAAGATGAACACATGGAATTCTAAGTTCTTAGTGATAGGGCTCCTTCATTTTATGTGGATATGGCAAGTATTTAATTGTTATTATGGTTCTATGATTGAAAATAAAGTATTATGATCACATGTTATAACCTAGGGTTTAGGTTTAGAACAATTTAGGATTCATAGGGATTAATGGAACTAGGGTTCCTAATAGAGTTAGGATTTTAGGAATCACATGAAATGATAAGGTTGTAACATCATTTCATAAGGAATCAAGGTTTGCTATTTACCATATAGTAGTAGTTCTATGATTAATAACTTCATTTTTAAATTTGAAGTTATTAGTAACTTGGAATTAAAATAATATGGAATATGGTATTTTATTATTAAGGTAATTATTATTTAGGGTTTTAAATCCTCCTAATAAGGATTTAATAAATTAATAGTAAAGGAAAATTAATTTTAATGTTTTCCTTATTTACTTATTTGTTTTTATTTATTTTATGAAATTTTCCTAATTATTGAATGTTAATTGAATTTAGAATTAAAATTAAAGGCTTAAATAACAAGTATTAAATAATTAAATTTTTACTGAAAATAAAAATTTCATTTTATATTTTTATTGGATAGGGTTTATTTTTATAAGAATTTTGATATCTTATATTAATTTTTCTGAGCTATATTGGATTTTCTACAATTTGTCAAATTTCAGCAATTATTGGATTTGAAATAAAACAAAGGAAATGCTAATTGCACCCGGCCAGACTACCCGCATGGACACCGGCCGGTGGGCCAATGGCCACGTCACCTGCCACGCGTGCTTGACCGGGTCAAAATTGCCAACGTGGCAATTGGGCACGGTGGCCGGCGGACTGTGGCGATGATCGCCGGAGTTAAGCTCACCCCGCGGGCAAATTATCCACTCCACGAGACTCAGCACGTCGCGGTGATTCTAACAGTACCAGCGCCGCCTGCTAATGACCACCGGAACATGGCCGGAGATGATGTGCTGCGGCGGCGGAAAGTGAACGACGACGAGGCGGCACTACGGGGCGTGATTGAGCAGGCCAGGGATACTGCGAGATGCAGGAGCTCACCAGGAGTCGGTAGAGCTTGATGGCGAGGCCGGGGGTGGTCGGAATCGTGGGAAGTGGCATCTCCCGGTGGCGGAGGAGATGAGCTCGACGAGGAGACTCCGGGATGATTCAGGTCGATTCCCTGCGCGGGAGGAGCATGTCGAGGTCGGTGGTGCTGATGGTGTCCTCAGCGTGGCTCGGGGATGCCCCAATCGATGACGGTGAGAGATGGCCGGAGATGCTAGGGTTTCCATTTGGGGGAAAATGAAGCAGGGAGGAGGAGAAATTGAAGGCTAGTGTTTCGGCTAGGGCTTTATACGGCGATCTTTCGGTCGTCGGTGGTCGCGCAGTCATCAACGGCGGCCGGGACGTGGCTCTCTGGTCGGCGCCGTGGCACCCTCCCGTGCTCGCAGAGACGAAGGAGACGAAGACGTCTTCGTCCACTTCGTGTTTATCCGAAGGGGTATTGGGCTGGGTTGGTTCTGGTGGGCTTGGCCTTTGGTGGTTGCTCCACGGGCTGCTCGCTGGGCTCGGTGGCTCGTCCGGGTAAGTCAGGTGAGCCCATTTTATTTTCCTTTCTTTTATTCATTTTCTGTTTTGTATTTCCTATTTTGTATTCTGTTTTTAATTTAAATTTTACTTCTTTTCTATTTTAGAAGTGTTTAACAACTGGAATTTCATGAAGTCTAATACAGGGACCATTGTATTACTATATTGTTTTGCACAAACATAATTATATGTGAGCCTTGTTGCAATTTTTAATTATAAAAGAATTTAGGTATTCATTTTAATTTTCTTTCTTATTTGTAATATAACTCCCTATTGAAAGAGTTGATAATTTGAACACCAAGTGTTTTAGAGGTTATTATTATGACTTGGTTCTTATTTGAGAATTTAGTCATGTACATATGATTTTATGTGAATACTTAATTATGAAAGTTTGTAGGTTTTATTATTACCATATTGCATAGGTGGTACTGGATTATTTAATAACACCTTTTGAATGGCTTGGAGTAGACATTCCTCTCATCATGGTTGGGTCTGGGTGATAATGATAAGTGGTTGATCACCACCTATGGTTTTAATTATAGAGTTTGGCACTAGATTATTCTTAAGTTCCATAATGAAGCATGAGCTTTAATTAGTGAACAATTATAGGGTTCTCATCATATTCACCTAATGGCAATTGGTTTGAATCTCAATTTAGGGCTTGGTTTTATATTATGATCACCATAGTGATACATAGACTAGGTTTGAGATATAATTCTAGTTTGTAGAAGTGGGGTGACATCATATTGCATTTGTTAGGGTTTACTCTCCTCTATACATGATAAAATGGTTACTTGCTTAATAGTTCATGTGCTCCTTCAATTACTAAGGACTAGAGAATTGGTTTTATCTGATTCCAATTGACTTCTACTATTATCCTAATCCATTATTTAAGTAAGTAAAGTGGCTATGGTTCTTTTTATAGTTAACTTTGGTTATAATGTTGAATGGTTTCTCACCATATAGAGTATGGAGTTTGACTCTAAGGTTTGCTTAGGTTCTTTAATTTATGAAATATAGATGTGATAGGATTCCACTTATGATCACCAAGTGGTCACAAGTTAAGGTTATGGTTTTGGCCTAGGTTTGCGTACTAGTTACCTCCCTATAAATTCATGTGGTGAATGATATCTAGTTATCCTATTAGGGTTTAACTTATCCTCACATACCTCCAAAGCATGATCATATATTTTATATGATCATCTTGTTCTTAATATCTTAACCTCAGGTTCTCTAGGGTTTATGATCATTACACAATTTATAATGATCAAGGTTGGACTTCCTAAGGTATCTCTGATGAATTTGGTTTCTCACTCCCAAGATTAAGTGTTGTCTTGATCACTAAATATAGACTTTCTTTTATAGTTTCTTGAATAGACATAATTATGGTTGTCTCAATAATTTATATTCCAGGAGATTGCCTGAGATAATTCTGTTAGGGTTCTACTTAAACGATGTTGATATTATCATCTGGTTATATGGATAGTTCTCTCCCTCACATTCAAGTGTTGGCTTTAACATTCTTGAGGGTAACACCATAGCTTGGGCTCTCTTATAAAGGAATGGTTTATTCTAGGGTTATGGTGTACTCTTATTATTTCCTTAGGTATCTAGGCTAGGGATTCAACTGTCTAGCTTAGTTGGATTAGTCTTATCCTTATTTTATCAACTCAGGGGTATGGTATTATTCCATGTGATATTAGGTTGTCTCACCTCTCTAGGTTTGATGCTTAATAATTTGGAATAGAGAAGAATATATACTTCTTGAGTGGATCTCCTTGTTATAGTTCCAATGTTGAAGTGGAATGAGTACCATGAGGTTTCATGGTAGGATCATGGATAGTTTTATTACATGGAGAAGATAGTCAAGAATAGTTTCTCCATTTTATTGTTACTTGATTTCCAATTAAATGGATGTTCATATGTTATGGCAAGGAATATCATGTTGTGATCTTTAATAAGATCAAGTAGTTGATCCTTGATTAATAAATTCTTGTGTTGATTTTAATTCCATTTGATCTAATCCCTTAGATCAAATTATCTCTACCCAAAACAAGGTTTTAGCAAAGTCACATTGAGGTTTATAACGCTTGACTTGATGAGCTACTTCAATTCCACCAAGGTCAAGTGAAACTTCGATATCGTGGATCGTTTTACTTTAAAGCGCGAAAATTCCCCAGATTTTCTATGCATGAATGCAATGGACACATCTGTTTCCTCTATTATTGTAACCCCATTACCTGGGATATTACAGTACGCTTGGAGGGGCAACCTCGATGCGACGATCTCCATGTCCATCCACGATGCTGGGATGCCGCTCGTCGACCTCACCAACGACGGCGAAGGTGGGCCCAGCGGCGCGGTGAAAGACGAGTCCATTGACGAGCCCGACGAGCGCGGCAAGCAGGACGTCATCGTCGACGACATGTACAATTTTCACCAATACTACGACCCCTCTGGCCGCCGCAAGTACTACTAGATTAGGGTTTAGATTTAAATTTCATCGAATTTCGTTCGAATATATGTAATATATTGAAAGTTTGAATAAATTCAATTGTTTTTGATTAAATTAAAAAAACAAATTCTGTTTGGGGGGCGCGGCTGGGGAGCGACGTCCCCCAAACGCGGCACGAAGAAAATGCGTCCCCCAAACGCTAAATCCAGCGTTGTTTGTGGGTGTTAGGGCAATATGCTTGTTGTATTACCAGGGGGCCAAAGGCCACAATATATAGTACATGTACATGTGCTAATATGCAGGAAACCCCCTAACATATGGGAAAACTACAATATACAGATATATACTCTAACATCGCCCCTGAAACTCATGGTGGATCCACAACACTGAGTTTGGAGAGTAAGAACTCATGCTGCGCTCGAGTTTGTGCATTTGTAAAGAAATCTGCCAACTGCAAATCTGAAGGCACATAATGAACCGCAACAACCTCATCATGCACCTGAGCATGTGTATAAAAAGCATCAACACCAATATGCTTGGTCAGCTCATGCTTGACCGGATCACGTGCAATACTGATAGCACCTATACTGTCAGACAAAAGTGGAGTGGGTGTCGTAACAGAGACCCCAAAATCTGCAAGCAACCACCGTAACTAGGTCACCTCAGCAATCAACAAAGCCATAGCCCGCAGCTCAGCCTCAACACTCGAACAGGAAACCACTACCTGTTTCTTCGTCTTCCAAGCAACAAGCGAACCACCAAAAAACACATAGTAAGCAGAAAGTGAACGACGATCCATAGGATCACTCGCCCACGTAGCATCCGAGTAGCACTGGAGCTGGAGAGAGCTAGAACTAGGAAAGAAAAGGCGACGAGTGATCGTGCCACGAAGATAACGAAAAACACGGAGGAGATGACTGTAGTGAACAGTGGTAGGAGTTGAAACAAACTGACTTAGAATATGAACAGGATAAGAAATATCAGGACGAGTGACAGCAAGATAAACAAGACTCCCAACAAGATGGCGATAACGTGTGGGATCAGGAAGAGGATCACCATCGTAGGGACGAAGCTTAACATTAAGCTCCATAGGAGTGTCAACGGTGCGCTCATCCCCAAGAGCAGCACGAGCAAGAAGATCTTGAATGTACTTTTCCTGAGAGATAGAAAAGCCATCAGAAGTGGAGGAAACCTCAATCCCAAGAAAATAGCGAAGAGGACCAAGATCAGTCATAAGAAACTGATCACGAAGACGAGCCTTGACAAAGGCAATATACTCAGAATCATCACCAGTAATGATCATATCATCAACATAGAGAAGGAGAAGAGTGCGTCCACGAGGAGAAGCGTGAACGAAAAGTGTTGGATCATGAAAACTAGGAGAGAAACCAGCAGCAGTCACCACAGAGGTAAAGCGCTCAAACCAGGCACGAGGGGCCTGTTTCAGGCCATCATACTATATTTTGTTTATTGATGATTTTTCACGGTACACCTGGTTGTTTTTTATGCGCTCTCGCAGTGAGGTGCTCTCTATTTATCAGCGCTTTGCGGCCATGGTTCGTACCCAGTATTCCACGCCTATTCGTGTGTTTCGTGCTGATTCTGCAGGAGAGTATATCTCCCAGCACCTGCGTGGTGTCCTTGCTGAGCAGGGCACCCTTTCTCAGTTCTCGTGTCCCGGCGCCCATGCTCAAAATGGTGTAGCCGAGCGTAAACATCGTCATATTCCTGAGACTACCCGTGGTATGATGATTGCTTCCTCTCTTCCACCGCATTTCTGGACTGAGGCTGTCGCTACGTCGACTTACCTCATAAACATTCAGCCTTCTGCTGCCCTTCAAGGTGGCATCCCTCTCGAGCGTCTTTCTGGTAGCTCTCCAGACTACTCGACTCTTCGTTTATTTGGTTGCGTTTGCTATGTCCTTCTCCCTCCTCGTGAATGCACCAAACTGATCGCTCAGTCTATTGAGTGTGTTTTTCTCGGGTACAGTGATGAGCCAAAAGTCCGAACTGATGGAAAGGGCTAGGCAATCTACTTATATACTTCATGTCGTCGTGGTGAACAGAAAGATGCCACGGGATGGCTTAAGTTGGGGCCGGATGTGCGCTAGAGGATTCGGGTGAGGGTTTTGGTATGAATGAAGAGGTTTCCGGATGGATTCCTCAAGAACTTGGCCTTGGCCAGAGGTAGAAGAAGATGAACACTAGAGCTATTTCCTCCTCAGATCTTTCTATTCCTTGATCATAAGAGGTTACAGGTTTCTGGGTACAGCATAACACTTCGTACGTACATGCATACATGCCCGCGATGGGGTGTGCCCCCTCTCCTTATATAGGGGAGAGGGTGGCTTACAGGGGAAGAAACCCTAAGAAACCCTAATGGCATCTTTGACTAGACAAACTACTTTACAAAGCTTCTTTAGCTACACTACAAGAAAAGTTCTGATAGACAACGTCTCAAAATCGTCCGCTAAGGGGTATTTTTCGTCGCCCATGGGCCTAACCCGACGATATGGGTTCTGTTGTGGAAA